>NC_064627.1:110941558-111244588 GCF_023864275.1 Schistocerca cancellata | reverse complement strand
AATCTACCTCTTGGTGCAACAACCAACAATACTACAGAAGCTGAAGAGCAAAAGAATTCAGTGGGCAGGCCATACAGCCCATATGCCAGAAGAAAGATAGGCGAAGAATGCATTCTAAGGAAACCAAACACCAGACAGCCCATAGGACGACCTAGCCAAGGATCTGGCAGGCCTAGAGATTGAAGACACCTGGAGGAGCCGACCACAAATCAGACAGGAATGCAGGCAGTTTGTGGAAGCAGAGCGCAGTCTGCAGGGCCTGCGATAGATGGCTATGTATATATGTACGTATATACGTCCCTTCTTGTTCTGATCGCACTTACACTACAATTACAGTCACTCATCTACACTGAACAGCCAAAGAAATTGGTACACCTGCCTAATATCGTGTAGAGCCCCCACGAGCACGCACAAATGCCGCAACACGACGTGGCATGGACCTGACTAACGTCTGAAGTAGTGCTGGAGGGAACTGACACCGTGAATCCTGCATGGCTGTCCATAAATCCGTAAGAGTACGGAGGGAGGGGAAGGGATGTGGTGGAGATCCGTTCTGAACAGCCCGTTGCAAGCCATCGCAGATATGTTCAATATTGTTCACGTCTTGGGAGTTTGGTGGCTAGAATGTTGCAGCCTTCGATCTTTGGCCGTTTACGGCTCTGTTGCTACATGGGTGACCGAGCCATAGGTGATGTCTGAAATCCCACACTAGGATGGGGCATAGCATCTGAAACGCTGACTTCTTGATAATTTGCATCTAGATAAATTAATTCTTGGCCTAGTTCTTTAAAACCTTCACCGGAAACAGTATTAAAAGGCCCCATATCTTTAGCACACATTGGAAAAAACGTTGCTGTTATACTATTTCTTTTTACTACTGTAGGTAATTCTGAAGAAGCTGTGTCAATATGGGATTTCTTACAACTATGTTTCTTTAACTGAGTTGTTCCCGACTTGAAACACTTGTAGATCAGTTTATGCAAAATACGTCCCTGTGGATGTTCTGTTTTCATTTACAACGTATACAAATGTATTCCATGCGTTTTTAGACCCTTCCGTTTCTTCAACATGTAAGCATTGGTTTCAGTTTTACTTCTTACTGCACTGTCTTCTTCACACTGCATGGTTACAAACATACGACAAATTATGCCTGTGTTCGCGAGAAATACGTTGTTAATCTTCCAAGATTCCCGTGTAGCTTCTTCTATACATTTCTGTAGATTATTCCGGGTTGTTACGTTCCTAGAAGGGTTCAAAATGCCCGGCGATCATAAAAACTTGGAGTTCTTGGAAAAACATTTTGTCTAAGGAGTGCGTGACTGATTCTTCTGCAAAAAAAATTTTTGTTTATTTATAGACACAGTCACATGTTTATGACGCAGTCATAATCGGTTTCGGCCATACAATGAACATCTTCGGATGCTAAAACAATACAAAAGAAAATTTACATTAAAACGTAAAAATAAGTACAATATTTAACCACGCTTATTAGTGATGTAACTGAATTTATACGAAATACATATAGTTCATACCTAAAGGCGGCATATACTGAACACAGGTCCATGCGTTGTCAAACTAGCTATAAAATGTAAAATACCGGTCTTATAAAGATTTAAAAACTTTTTAGAGTCTGTTCACTCTCTTTGGCCGCTTGGCATTAGCTGAGCGGTCTGAGGCGCTGCAGTCGTGGATTGTACGGCTGGTCCCGGCGGAGGTTCGAGTCCTCCCTCGGGCATGGGTATGTGTGTTTGTCCTTAGGATTATTTAGGTTAAGTAGTGTGTAAGCTTAGGGACTTATGACCTTCGCAGTTAAGTCCCATAAGATTTCACACACATTATTTTCACTCTCTTTGCGCTAGATACGCGCGGCCTCTATAAGATTTAATTTTTCAAAAAGCCTAAAATATATTTATTTACTATTAATATTTAGGTCAAATGTACATAAAATTTCAGAACAGTTCGTTAAATCGTTAAAATAACATTTCAGAGCAAGGCAAAAGCATTGCTACAGATGAGAACAGCAGTAGCAGTAACACTTGTAGAGTGTATTTTTGACGCCCGATGGCGCTTTATTTCCGGATATTGCCTGTTTATGCCGTTGTCTATTGGTTCGGCAGGGACGACACTTGGTGTTCCTAAGTAGGGTTAACTGTGATCGCTGTACGGAAGCGCCAGAAGAAAAATTACAGGTGTTTCAGCATGCCCTGTGGCGAAAGAATTATCATTAGCGTAACTCGATCTAGAAAATACGAGCATAATAATTATCATTGGCACAACTCGCCCCAGAAAATAAAAGTAGAATTAAGACTGATGACACCCCTATTAGCAGTATGACATATGATTTCGCGAAAATGTTGTACAAATTAAATCTATACATGATACCCTCGGAGGCCTGCAGCTGCGCACTTATCGCGAGGTTGAAGCGGAACGAAAACATTCCTTTACATGGTGATAGTCTAGCCTCTCGGCATATATGACGTCGCGATCGCCAGCGTCGCTATGTAAGGACAGTGCCGTCGTCCCACGGTACTTAGGGAGTCATCAGTTAACAATGACTAAACAGTACTTGTTGAGCTGCACTTGAATCGTTTAACCGCGCAATTATGTACGTGCATTATACAGCTTTGTGTGGTTTGGGAGGAGTCTTATGTTCCAAAGCTTATTCAAGATTCTCTGATGTGTTTCAGGGGAAGGAGGGGTTGAGGAGGGGGGGGGGGGTTATCCGGGGAACAGTGGAAACAAGATCCGCCCAACATACCGACAGACACAGGTAGAGTGGTGGTTCGGAACGGGAGCGGGAACAAGTACTCTTACGTTTACTGGTTTCACACAGCACGACAATCACTTAGCAAAGGCTACGGAACACACAGGTACTGTATTGTTAGTTGGCCAATGTTGACCGGCGTCCGGAAGCAAAACACTCACTGCTCGAAGACGACCGACTTCTACCGGTTTCATCCGAACCGTGGCCGGCCGCTGTGGCCGAGTGGTTCTAGGCGCTTCAGTCAGGAACCGAGTTGCTGCTACGGTCGGTGTTTCGAATCCTGCCTCGGGCATGGATGTGTGTGACGTCCTTACGTTAAGTGGGTTTAAGTAGAGGGTTATTACAAATGATTGAAGCGATTTCACAGCTCTACAATAACTTCATTATTTGAGATATTTTCACAATGCTTTGCACACACATACAAAAACTCAAAAAGTTTTTTTAGGCATTCACAAATGTTCGATATGTGCCCCTTTAGTGATTCAGCAGACATCAAGCCGATAATCAAGTTCCTCGCACACTCGGCGCAGCATGTCCCCATCAATGAGTTCGAAAGCATCGTTGATGCGAGCTCGCAGTTCTGGCACGTTTCTTGGTAGAGGAGGCTTAAACACTGAATCTTTCACATAACCCCACAGAAAGAAATCGCATGGGGTTAAGTCGGGAGAGCGTGGAGGCCATGACATGAATTGCTGATCATGATCTCCACCACGACCGATCCATCGGTTTTCCAATCTCCTGTTTAAGAAATGCCGAACATCATGATGGAAGTGCGGTGGAGCACCATCCTGTTGAAAGATGAAGTCGGCGCTGTCGGTCTCCAGTTCTGGCATGAGCCAATTTTCCGCGGGCTACGCGTGAAACTTGCCCGCACGCGTTCAACCGTTTCTTCGCTCACTGCAGGCCGACTCGTTGATTTCCCCTTACAGAGGCATCCAGAAGCTTTAAACTGCGCATACCATCGCCGAATGGAGTTAGCAGTTGGTGGATCTTTGTTGAACTTTGTCCTGAAGTGTCGTTGCACTGTTATGACTGACTGATGTGAGTGCATTTCAAGCACGACATACGCTTTGTCGGCTCCTGTCGCCATTTTGTCTCACTGCGCTCTCGAGCGCTCTGACAGCAGAAACCTGAAGTGCGGCTTCAGCCGAACAAAACTTTATGAGTATTTCTACGTATCTGTAGTGTGTCGTGACCATATATTAATGAATGGAGCTACAGTGAATTTATGAAATCGCTTCAATCATTTGTAATAGCCCTGTAGTTCTAGATCTAGGGAAACCGCACCGAGGAAGCTGTCGTTTCGAATGTTTTGAACTAGTCTCCTTCATTGGGTCACCTATCATTTGACAGATCAGATGCCGCCCGCCACGACTTCTTCCACTGTGCCAGCACCTCAGAGCAGCACTTATACCGAAAGTTCAACCGCCAAGCATGCAGCGCTACTAACAAGGAAAGGTCTTGACAATGAAACACCAGCAGCGAGCAGCAACAGCAGTACAAGGGGAGGCCATGACGTTGGGATCACAGATCTTCTTCGAACCTTGTACACTTTTTGTAGGCCATTAAAACAACATGATGTGCAAGCAGTAAAGTGCACTACTCTGACAAATACGAGAAATTCGCGAGAGAAGTTTTACGCTCCGTTATGTGTGTTATATATCTGTGAGTAGGAACAGAACGTTAGAGTTCATGGTAGGCAAGTGGTCAGCGTCCGAGTTTCGTGAAAGTAACGTTTATGAAGCGAAGGTTCTACTCCCCCTCAAAATTAAGTTTTAATCTACACTTTCGGAAGAAGGCGAAATTTTTCAAAATGTCAACGAGGTGTGGTTTCCCTTAGAAACTCTAAATATTATTTATCGAGGTTAGACTTGGGCTTTCCAAACTTGTCCCTCATCCTCGAAAATTTAATTAAAAATGATAAATAGAGAAATAACATATGAAATTCACTGCAACTTCATGAAAATACACATGGGTATTTTTCATTATATTACCTCTTCAATGTCACACAAATCAAGTAATGTGACCAAGAAAAAATATAGACTAAAAAATAAGTGTTGGTAGGATTCGTAACGTCGCCTCATGTACGACCGTCTTGCTATGCGCAATCCCTATCCACTTGATCACAATTACTTTTACTGTCCGGACCTTCGCACAGATACGTCAGTTACATAATAAACTCGTAAAATCTGTGCTGCGATTTTCTCGGAATTGCCTAATTAGTGCACCTTATTACTTGCACATCATGTTGTTTTAATGGCCTACTTAAGGTGTACAAAGTTTGAAGTAAATCCGTGATGCCAACGTCGTGACCTCCTATTGTGAGTGCAAATTAAAAACAGGGATCACTACTAACATTACGCACGGCAGACACATGCATATTGTAACGCCTGTTTTCAATTCGCAATCAGATCTTATGCTCGACTGGTATATGTGTCCACTTACGTTTAGTAAATTTTGTGGTTGTCATTCAGACATTTGCGATAATTAGTGAGTTCTTTCACTGTGCACTAGAAAACGGCTCTACAGGCGAAATCGACGTAGTGAAATAAATAAATAATAAAACTTACTGTCAAACGGTGGCAATAATATCCTTTGATACATTATGTTATGACTGTGCTCTCCAACCAAGGAAAAATCATCAAATTTAATTTAGACTGACCTTTCGTCGATGGATCCGATCCAAAGTAAGTCCTTAGAAGGATGCTCGAGATTCGTGTGAAGCATTGCCTTATGAGGGTAAGGCTTAGCTTCTGCGGGATAAGTTATCGCGCGGCGGGCACAGTTAGTTACGGGCCAGCTAGCGGGTAGATGGGCTGTGCATAGCCGCCAGATAACACTCTGGCCCCGATACGGGAGACCGGGCTGGGCCGCAGCGTACTGGGCAAACAGCTGCCGCTAGCCTTGTGTGTGTGTGTGTGTGTGTGTGTGTAGGCGGGACCGCCGGTGCAGCCAGCCCAGCCGCTGTTTGCGTTCCGGGCTCCGCTGGGGCGACCCTTACACCGTACGCAAGCAAATCCAGGCCAAGGTCAACATTTTCCCGTACCGACACCTGAAATCACGTTCTCTTGCTGAGTTGTGGGTCCGCTAGGAAGGGCAAGGGGGAGGGGGGAGGGGGGGAGGGAGAGGTGCAATGGAGCGAGGCTGCCTTCGCGTGCTGGTACTTGCGCGCTGATATTTTGAGAGGTTTCAGGTCTGCCGCTGAGCACCGTAAACCTCTACTGACCACATTTACGAATACATTCTGCAAGCCAATGTAGAGTGTTATATCTTATAAACAATCCTTTAGTAATCAAGACCGCAAAAATTGTTTATATTCTTGGCATCTCGTCAGGGCTAAAACTACTAGCTACCTTCAGATTAAGTATGACAAAAGTAATGTAGTGAAGGTGGCAACAATTATTTATAATCATAATATCTGTTGATAATGATTATAAATAATTTTTTCGCCCTTCATTAATAAAGAAATAAGTATATAGAAATCCATAACTTTTAACATATTGTTGTTGTTGTGGTCTTCAGTCCTGAGACTGGTTTGATGCAGCTCTCCATGCTACTCTGTCCTGTGCAAGCTTCTTCATCTCCCAGTAGCTACTGCAACCTACATCCTTCTGAATCTGCTTAGTGTATTCATCTCTTGGTCTCCCCCTATGATTTTTACCGTCCACGCTGCCCTCCAATCCTAAATTGGTGATCCCTTGATGCCTCAGAACATGTCCTACAAACCGATCCCTTCTTCTGGTCAAGTTGTGCCACAAACGTCTCTTCTCCCCAATCCTATTCAATACCTCCTCATTAGTTATGTGATCTACCCATCTAATCTTCAGCATTCTTCTGTAGCACCACATTTCGAAAGCCTCTATTCTCTTCTTGTCCAAACTAATTACCGTCCATGTTTCACTTCCATACATGGCTACACTCCATACAAATACTTTCAGAAATGACTTCCTGACACTTAAATCTATACTCGATGTTAACAAATTTCTCTTCTTCAGAAACACTTTCCTTGCCATTGCCAGTCTACATTTTATATCCTATCTACTTCGACCATCATCAGTTATTTTGCTCCCCAAATAGCAAAACTCCTTCACTACTTTAAGTGTCTCATTTCCTAATCTAATACCCTCAACATCACCCGACTTAATTCGACTACATTCCATTATCCTCGTTTTACTTTTGTTGATGTTCATCTTATATCCTACCGTCAAGACACCATCCATTCCGTTCAACTGCTCTTCCAAGTCCTTTGCTGTCTCTGACAGAATTACAATGTCATCGGCGAACCTCAAAGTTTTTATTTCTTCTCCATGGATTTTAATACCTACTCCGAATTTTTCTTTTGTTTCCTTTAACATATACAGATTGTTAATCTGCAGCCTACGCCGGGAAGCAAAACAACGTACAATTCTTGGCGAAGCATACGTCGTACCAATATTATTACTTATATTATCCTGTTCCATTCATCTACTGAGCGAAAGAAAAACGACTACGAGACAAAGTCAATACGATTTATCATCTTGAAAAAATAATATTACTTAAGTAATTTTTTTTCTTTGCACGCACATGTCTGCAATCCTGGTACACACCGAATTTCTCACGCCACTGTACTGTAAGAAGCCGTGGGGGACCATCCTTCTGACTGGTACGAATTCCTCTTGCGTGTCATTCTCTTCGCCTCAGACAAGGACTTGCACCCAAGTTTTCCATTATTTGTTGGATATATTCCAATCTATATCTTACGCTACAGGTGTTACTCTCTGTAAGTTATCTCCTTAGGTCTTAATAATATCCTATCCCTTCTTGATGTCGGTATTTCCCACAATGCTCTTGTACTCGCCCCCTCTGCGCAGAGCCTCTTCATGCCTCAAATGCTTCGATGCTCTTCTGTTCCGGTTTTCCCATATTCCATGTCTCACTTTCACACATTGCTGTACTCCAAACGTACATCCTTAGAAATTTCTTCCACAAATTAAGGCCTTTGTTTGACACTAGTAGGCTTCTTTTGGCCAGGAATGCCCTTTTTGCCGCTGCTAGTCTGCCTTTTACATCCTCCTTTCTCCGTCCTTCATGGGTTATTTTGCTGCCTAGATAGTAGCATTCCGTAACTTCCTCCGCTTCGTAACCACCAATGCTCATGTTAAGTTTCCCGCTGTTCTCATTTCTGCTACTACTCATTATTTTCGTATTCCTTTGATTTACTCTCAACCCATATTCTACACTCCTGGAAATTGAAATAAGAACACCGTGAATTCATTGTCCCAGGAAGGGGAAACTTTATTGACACATTCCTGGGGTCAGATACATCACATGATCACACTGACAGAACCACAGGCACATAGACACAGGCAACAGAGCATGCACAATGTCGGCACTAGTACAGTGTATATCCACCTTTCGCAGCAATGCAGGCTGCTATTCTCCCATGGAGACGATCGTAGAGATGCTGGATGTAGTCCTGTGGAACGGCTTGCCATGCCATTTCCACCTGGCGCCTCAGTTGGACCAGCGTTCGTGCTGGACGTGCAGACCGCGTGAGACGACGCTTCATCCAGTCCCAAACATGCTCAATGGGGGACAGATCCGGAGATCTTGCTGGCCAGGGTAGTTGACTTACACCTTCTAGAGCACGTTGGGTGGCACGGGATACATGCGGACGTGCATTGTCCTGTTGGAACAGCAAGTTCCCTTGCCGGTCTAGGAATGGTAGAACGATGGGTTCGATGACGGTTTGGATGTACCGTGCACTATTCAGTGTCCCCTCGACGATCACCAGTGGTGTACAGCCAGTGTAGGAGATCGCTCCCCACACCATGATGCCGGGAGTTGGCCCTGTGTGCCTCGGTCGTATGCAGTCCTGATTGTGGCGCTCACCTGCACGGCGCCAAACACGCATACGACCATCATTGGCACCAAGGCAGAAGCGACTCTCATCGCTGAAGACGACACGTCTCCATTCGTCCCTCCATTCACGCCTGTCGCGACACCACTGGAGGCGGGCTGCACGATGTTGGGGCGTGAGCGGAAGACGGCCTAACGGTGTGCGGGACCGTAGCCCAGCTTCATGGAGACGGTTGCGAATGGTCCTCGCCGATACCCCAGGAGCAACAGTGTCCCTAATTTGCTGGGAAGTGGCGGTGCGGTCCCCTACGGCACTGCGTAGGATCCTACGGTCTTGGCGTGCATCCGTGCGTCGCTGCGGTCCGGTCCCAGGTCGACGGGCACGTGCATCTTCCGCCGACCACTGGCGACAACATCGATGTACTGTGGAGACCTCACGCCCCACGTGTTGAGCAATTCGGCGGTACGTCCACCCGGCCTCCCGCATGCCCACTATACGCCCTCGCTCAAAGTCCGTCAACTGCACATACGGTTCACGTCCACGCTGTCGCGGCATGCTACCAGTGTTAGAGACTGCGATGGAGCTCCGTATGCCACGGCAAACTGGCTGACACTGACGGCGGCGGTGCACAAATGCTGCGCAGCTAGCGCCATTCGACGGCCAACACCGCGGTTCCTGGTGTGTCCGCTGTGCCGTGCGTGTGATCATTGCTTGTACAGCCCTCTCGCAGTGTCCGGAGCAAGTATGGTGGGTCTGACACACCGGTGTCAATGTGTTCTTTTTTCCATTTCCAGGAGTGTATATTCGTTGGTCTGTTCATTCCATTCAGAAAATCCTGTAATTCTTGTACAATTTCATTGGGGATAGCAATGTCATCAGGGCACCTTATAGTTGATATTCTTTCACCTTGAATTTTAATTTCACACTTGGAATTTTCTTTAACTTCCGACATCGCTTTTTCGATGTATGTGTTGAACCGAAGGGGTTGTGGTATCGATAGCCACGATGCCACGGCGTAAGTGCAAGTACTTAAGTTGGCACTACGACCGACACCGACGATAGCGCCCTGCAGCAGGCACTGTGCAGATCTACGAGCTCCGCTGCAGATTCAGCCCATTTGATCGTGAGCAGACGGCCGGGACACTTCGCTTCATATATTTTGCTCTACTTACGGCGGCTTTAAGACTTGCTCATCATTACAAAGTTACGTTTGCCCTAGATATAGTCATGCACCTGTAAACAACTTTTACTTTCTTGCGGTACCGACGTGTTAAAATGGCTCTGAGCACTATGGGACTTAACATATGAGGTCATTAGTCCCCTAGAACTTAGAACTACTTAAACCTAACTAACCTACGGACATCACACACATCCATGCCCAAGGCAGGATTCGAACCTGCGACCGTAGCGGTCGCGCGGTTCCAGACTGAAGCGCCTAGAACCGCTCGCCCACTCCGGCCGGCTACCGACGTGTATTACCTTTTCCTGCTCCTACTCACTTCCTTCACTCAGTCAACCTTTCAGTTTTCAGGAGCAGATCCACGCGCCGTCTTCCAAGTTGTATACAGAAGGGGTGGAAGCCTATGTCCCTATATTACACCCTTTTTAATCCGTGCACCTCGTCCTTGATCTTAATAACAAAATAAGATAGTTCCGCACGGAAGTGGAAAGTCTTTCGCCAAACAAACTAGTATTTCCATATGTGTGGGAAATTCTGATCTAAATTTCATCTTTGTTTGAGCTAATTTTCAGTACTTGATAAAGCCAACCCTACAGTTAAAGAATGGTTGGAGTAAATGATGACCATATGGTGTCTCTAACGTCACTGGAAATTTTCAGGTAGCGAGCGCATACTTCGAGGATGTTGAAATGCAGCTTATCGTCATCTTTCGTATTTTGAGAAATGAAACATTTACGAGCATCATACCGACAGATCACCTAAACAGTTGGTTGGTATCGAAATTGGTGCAGGAGTGGGTACGATTTGGACACAGGACAGCTGTATAGCAAGACGAATAAGTACGGGTACTTCCAGAAGGACAAAACCACGGGAATATTGTAGGAGTGCTCTACAGGCGCTCACGAATAGACTGATGACAACAGATGAAGTCTTGGCGGAGGTTACAGACTGTCACCACAAAAGGCCAAGAACAAATTGCTAGACGCTAGAGAGAGCTCTGGAGTTGCCATACAAAAAATAGAGACCTGCATGGTGAAAAGACAGAGTCAATTGGACAATGGGTGGAGTTCTGTGACCTTCAGCGGTAAATATCACATGTGTTTGTGGTGATCAGATCGACGCCTCCAAATTCTGCGATCATTGTGTGTAGGACCAGTGGATATGATGACAAGACTTATTTAGTGATTTCTGACTTTGGTACCAACGGCACACTCCAGCAGGATATTGAACATCTTACACCAGGAAAGACTTGAGAAATGTACAGACCCTTGGCTGGTATACCCAGATCCTTGGTTGGCATACCCAATCCTTTGGCTGGCATGCACCGACCCTTGGCTGGCGTGCCCAGAGCCTCACCTGACAAGCCTGAACTCTTGGCTGCCTGAACTCTTGGCTGGCATGCCAGTTCCCTTGGTCTCTCACCCATAGAACATGTCTGGGATGCGATGGGAAGACGTATACCTTGATACCAGCCTTCAGCCTGAAATCTTCAAGAGCTGATAGAGCATGTATTTCAGACACGCCAAGATATTCTAACTAAGGTACGAGCATATGGTATTGGTTCCCAAGTATGTGAGTGGCTCGAAGACTTCTTAAGTGATAGAACCCAGTACGTTGTCCTCGATGATGAGTGTTCATCGGAGGTGAGGGTATCATCTGGAGTGCCCCAGGGAAGTGTGGTAGGTCCGCTGTTGTTTTCTATCTACAGAAATGATCTTTTGGATAGGGTGGAAAGCAATGTGCGGCTGTTTGCTGATGATGCTGTGGTGTACGGGAAGGTGTCGTCGTTGAGTGGCTGTAGGAGGATACAAGATGACTTGGACAGGATTTGTGATTGGTGTAAAGAATGGCAGCTAACTCTAAATATAGATAAATGTAAAGTAATGCAGATGAATAGGAAAAAGAATCCTGTAATGTTTGAATTAGTAGTGTAGCACTTGACACAGTCACGTCGATTAAATATTTGGGCGTAACTGCAGAGTGTTGTGAAGTGGGACAAGCATGTAATGGCAGTTGTGGGGAAGGCGGACAGTCGTGTTCGGTTCATTGGCAGAATTTTGGGAAGATGTGGTTCATCTGTAAAGGAGACCGCTTATAAAACACTAATACGACCTATTCTTGAGTACTGCTCGAGCGTTTGGGATCCCTATCAGGTCGGATTGAAGGAGGACATAGAAGCAATTCAGAGGCAGCCTATTAGATTTGTTACTGGTAGATTTGATCATCACGCGAGTGTTACGGAAATGCTTCAAGAACTCGGGTGGGAGTCTCTAGAAGAAACGAAGCGTTCTTTTCGTGAATCGTTACTGAGGAAATTTAGAGAACCAGCATTTGAAGCTGACTGCAGTACAATTTTGCTGCCGCCAACTTTCGCGGAAAGACCACAAAAATAAGATAAGAGAGATTAGGGCTCTTACAGAGGCATATACACAGTAATTTTCCCCTAGTTCTGTTTGGGAGTGGAACAGGGAGAGAAGATGCTAGTTGTGGTACGAGGTACCCTCCGCCACGCACCGTATGGTGGATTGCGGAGTATGTATGCAGATGTAGATGTAGATATTCCTCAAGGTCACATTTAAAGGTAGTTTCCATGCTACAATGAAGATTAGAGTCTATTCGTGACTGTAAGGGGCACACCACATTGATGTTGATGACAGACATGAGTTTCAGACGGAATGAAAGTTTCATTAGTACCCATTATGTGAGTCAACATTTCCAAAAAGTATAAATTTTTGTAACTGGGGCTCCATGTCGTAAAAGTGTCTATTTTCCTTAGCGTAACAGCACGAAGTTCTGAGATTGACAAGAAATTTTAATCACCGCGACTTCTCAGCAAAATGAATCCTTCCACATTTAGTACAGACGAGGGCATCACATAGCAAACACGTTCTTGTAATTATTTATATTTATGGTACGTGAAATTTAAAACTCAAATATACCTCTCCCAAAGCAGTTCAATACAACTCTCAAAATTTCTCGAGAAAATCGACTTTGAAGTTTTGCGCCCAAGTTTAATATGCTGAACTACCGTAGATGCTTTCCAACATGCAACGTGGCTCCGTGGCAAAGTGCTTTCTTTCTCTATAGGGGCCTGGCTTCGAACCTTGGCAGATTCAAAATTTTAAGCAAAGGTGCCAGTTCTGTAAACATTTACGCAAATCATAAAATACAAAAATTAATTTGAGATTTGTTTCAATTATGTAGTCTCGACTAACAATATTTTATGCAGGATCGGTAATTAATAACTTTTGTTTGCAATAAAAACTGGATTTTTGTAGGCAATATATTATTATAAATAACATGTATTTTTCATAAAAATTACTGTTATGAGTGCTAATTAGCATACATTTGATGAATTTTATATTTAAATGATGCAGGTATTCGAACTGAATGGAAAAAGTTTTGATCGAAACGAGACTTGGGATTATCGGCCTCGTGGGCCTTCTGTATTTTGCCCTTCACGAATATGTTAGTAGAACTTGCACCTTTGTTTAAAAAATTGTTTCCACCTGGAATCAAATTCACGCCCCCTCCTTCTGCCCCCCTCCACACACACACACACACACACATGCATACACAGCAAGCGAGCACTCTATTCACAACCAAACCGCTTATCGAAAAATATTTACCTTATTTTGGCGTGTTAAATGTCGTCGGAAGACTACGAATTCGATTCTCTTGAGAATATGTGGAAGTTTCGTCGGACTGCTTTGGGAGAGGTATATTTGAATAGTGAACTTAATGTACCATAAAAATAAAAACAACACGGTATTGCCTGGATATTCATTTTGACAATTTTGACACGCCAGGTTAGCTGAGAGCGCGAATGCGCTGCCTCCTGGATTCGGGTGGGCGAGCCAGCCCCGGATCGAATCCGCCTTGCGGATTAACGACGAGGGCCGGTGTGCCGGCGAGCCTGGATGTGGCTTTAGGCGGTTTTCCACATCCCATTAGATGAATACTGGGATGGTCCCCACGTCCCGCCTTAGTTACACGCCTCGCAGACATTTGTAACACATTCGCACAATTTCATGGTTTACACTAGACGCTGACAGCTGGGGTCAATCATTCTTCGGTCCCGGGGGGGGGGGGGGGGGGGTAAGGGGTGACGGCGGGAAGGCCATCTGGCCACCCCTTAAAATCAACAACGCCAAATCCGACTTAACCATGCCAACCCTGATCAGAATGCGGGACAAAGGCGCTAGCGAAAAAAGAAGAAGATTCATTTTGACAATTTTGTATCAGAAACGAGAACAAAAACTGAACCTCGAACTTCCAGAAAGCTGGACTAATTGCAGGTCAGCAACTTCTGTACGTGCTGCAACTGTTCGACCGGCCGGAGTGGCCGTGCGGTTCTAGGCGCTACAGTCCGGATCCGAGCGACCGCTACGGTCGCAGGTTCGAATCCTGCCTCGGGCATGGATGTTTGTGATGTCCTTAGGGTAGTTAGGTTTAATTAGTTCTAAGTTCTGGGCGACTGATGACCTCAGAAGTTAAGTCGCATAGTGCTCAGAGCCATTTTTTTTTTGTAACTGTTCATTTGCACTTCATAATACGTATACATTTTGATATGGTTTTGCATTTTTGGAAATATCGTTTTGACCATCCAGCACAATGTTTTGAAAATGGGTCCCAGTCCGTAACAAAAAAAAAAAAAAAGAAAAAACAAAAAAAAGGAATTTCCAGCTTTGGATGGTTGTTTAGTAGTGGTAAAAAATGAACTGTTTTGTAATGTGACACTGAAAATCTTCATTTCCATATATTCATAAAACAACCTTTGAAATTGTGAAACATTCGTGCAGCAAACTACGCAAAGTGTACAATTTTTATAAGTACAGTAGCCCTTACAGTTTCTGTACACTGGGCGCAGTTGATTCTCGTGACTTTAACGCGGTTTTGTAAACGTCTTCATGGCAACGCCACTTTACATACAGCTATTGTTTTCGTTACAGCGGTTTGCATTCCGCAGTTACCGGGAGTCAGAGATTTCCTGAAGTTGACTCGACTGTAGGAGTGCCTTAGTAGTAAAGAAAAAAAAGGATTTAAACTTCATTCACGATGCGGCATTTTTTCACGCATCTCGCTATTTATGACGTCGTATCTCCTGAACTGTGAAAAGTAGTTGGTTTTTACTGCGATAGCGATCGTTGCCGGACTGTAACTGATATGTGTACCAAGTTTGGTTGAAATCGGTCCAGTGGTTTAGGAGAAGATGTGGATCATACACTGCACATACATACGTCCATTTTTATAATATGTATCGATTATAAAAATCCGATTGCGAATGGTCCTCCGTGGTTGTAACAGTTCTCTGAACAACGTCAATCAAGTGATGTAAAATTGGTTGCGGCAGTTCGCTTACGATGACAATATTGGAGGGGAAACTCGAGCGAAACACTTATTTCTTTTTCAGATTCGGGCCGCTGCATTATAGTTAGAGAGAGACGCTTAGCCAGAGGGCTGCCGGTGGTCGCCAATTGTTTTTCGCGGGGAGAAACAAAACAAGAAAGGAAAACAAAAGGGAACAGCAGGGCAGTTGGCCATTCTCGGGCGGCTGCACAGGCGCAAATATCCGCTCCGGAGAGCGGTCCTGCGCGCTCGAAAATGAACACGCGAACTGGCAAAACTACGGAGAAAAAGAGCAAGAGAGAGAGAGAGAGAGAGAGAGAGAAATACGGCGACAAAGGCAAAATTACTGCACCAAGTAGGTGGGCAATATTCATGTGGGCAATTGGAGTCACTGGAGCCGAGCTAAATGGCGAAAACCCGCCTTCCCGCTCCAGTGGCCGCGATAGTTCGATGAATACGGGAAAACCTCCGAACGAAATATTGTGTGTGACCTGGCAAGCGGGCCGAATTGCTCCCATGAATATTGAAAACGTACGGATTACCTCTCGATCAAAAAGATCACGTAGTGATTTATGCGCTGCTTCAAAACTGCAGTTGCCAGACTGCAGTCCTACTGTGGCCAGTATAGTTACGGTCAACCGACTCAGAGCATTATCCACTTGTATCCTTCATGGTGCTCCGGTAATAGTATTAAAGTAGCTTAAATGTAGTGCTAATAATTTGATATCCAGCAACTGTCATTTTTAAGAACTCGGTAAATCATAAAGTGGATGTTTCATAGGCAGAATAGCAGGAACCGTAGTATTTCTAAATCACGAAATTTTCAGGCAAAAAATGCCTGCAGAAGTACGACGGTGAGTCAAACTAAATCTGTAACTATACTGAAATATTATTTACTATGCCAACTAATGCAAGACTGTTTTTCTGGAAGATTAGAAACCGGCATATTGCTTCAAAAAAAGTTCAAAAATATTCAAATGTGTGTGAAATCTTATGGGACTTAACTGCTAAGGTCATCAGTCCTAAGCTTACACACTACTTAACCTAAATTATCCTAAGGACAAACACACACACCCATGCCCGAGGGCGGACTCGAACCTCCGCCGGGACCAGCCGCACAGTCCATGACTGCAGCGCCTGAGACCACTCGGCTAATCCCGCGCGGCTCAAAGAAAGTATAACATCAAAGATAATATTAAAAAAGAAAAATATCTTAATACTTCGAATGTTTCGTTAGACACCGTTACAACTATGATACTGAAAAAAAGAAATAAAATGCTCATTCGCATTCGTCATAATCGATGTTTTTCAAAAGTCTGGAACTGTGTCATCAATGATTTACATAGCAGAATACTGCACCAGTTACGTTTCTTAAGGTATGGCACAACGTGTTTCAGTAATTTATTCCGATTTTATAGCGCATCTATTTACATTGGAAGATAAGTAGAACAACAATCATCCAGACATTACACACTGTACCACTGTAAATAGTTGCACTAGAAAATGGGAAACCGCAACTGGCGAGGTGTTTTCTTATTTAAATCAGAACTAAAACCCATCTAACCTCAGGATTCTGTGGAGCAACGAGAATAATTCTGGGTCGACACTGTAAAAAAGGCACTGAGATAGCTATTGTTTTTTTAAATTATGGCCACATCCATGCTTCTGTATGATACCTTAACTTAGACAGGAAAACCGAAGAGCAAAATTGGGACCCAGATCACTAAAATGAAATGTTCTACATTCCCTATATGATCAAAAGTACGCGGACACCTGTTAGTGCATATTAACATGCAGTGTGTATACACTTCACCTTTATGACGGTTTGAACTCAACAGGGGACATAATTCTTGTGAGATGTAATATTTTCACGGCTAATTAAATATTCGAGGAGATTTCGGGATTGCAGCCGGTCGTCGTCAACTTCGTCAAGATATTTAGAAGATGGCTGGTGTCCAGTCGAAATATCATGGTGTGAAATTTACGACGACCTGCTGTACTCCCGAAATTCTTCCTCAAGGTCCGAGGCCAGAGAAAGTAGTGGTGTCGAACGCGGGGGTCTGTCACCGGAGTCTGGACTGTTCTATCTCATCCCGAAGGCTTTCCAGTGAATGCACGTCGAAAGTTGCCAACAGCCATGCCACGTTAGCCTTGTACAATTCTTCCTACTGGATGCCACTTCGATGACTTATGTGTCCCTAACCTACCCCATTATCCAACCGGGAAAAACACACCTACAATTTAACGTGGAATCTGAACCGGCTGTTGTTTCCAGCGATTCATCACATCGCTGAGAGGTCAGGCCTAGGTTAAAACGAAGGCTGAAAAGTCCGTGGCCAGACCTCGGAGATTCCAGCACTCACTTTACCATTAGATTACTACGCCAGACACGTGCATACGGAGTTCAACAGTAGCAAAGTTTTAAACATGGCTGCTTGGTTCAGTGACGGTTTCTAAATTAAAATTGAAACAAATGAGCCCGCGGTCACTATAACTTTTAGTCTTATTGACCAGATTTCAACACTTCTAAGAGTGCTGGAAACAACAGCCGGTTCGGATTCCACGTTAAATTGTAGGTCTGTTTTTCCCGGTTGGATAATGGGGTAAGTTAGGGACACATAAGTAATCGAAGTGGCATCCATTAAAACAATTAAAATGGCCTATAACATAGTTACAAGTTTATAGGAAAAGACATTTTTATATAAAAAGTGTAAGTACTGACTAACAATAAAAGACAGAGGCAGTACTTACAACTCATATAATTCAGAGGCCAGAAGGGCTTTAGTCACAAAATATATAAAAAGGAATGGGTGAAGGCGAGCCACTATGGGCTTCTCGTACTTGTACAGCCACAGGTTGCAATAGACTCTTAGAAGTGTTGAAACCTGTTCAATAAGACTAAAAATAATAGTGACCAAGGGCTCATTTGTTTCAATATTAGTTCAGCAATAGGTTTCGATGAGTGAGTTTGCGAATACCGAAATATATGGCGATATCTTCCGATTGCATTGACTTAGAAGCTTAAATTTTTCACTCCGCCAAGGCACCGTAGAAATGACATAAATTTTAACTTGATACTTCTATCGGCTGCAAAGGCAAGCTGGTCCCATTTCGAATCCACCCAGCTGATTAAAGACGGTCGCGCGGGATTAGCCGAGCGGTCTAAGGCGCTGCAGTCATGGACTGTGCGGCTGGTCCCACCGGAGGTTCGAGTCCTCCCTCGGGCATGGGTGTGTGTGTGTTTGTCCTTAGGATAATTTAGGTTAAGTAGTGTGTAAGCTTAGGGACTGATAACCTTAACAGTTAAGTCCCATAGGATTTCACACACATTTGAACATCTGATTAACGACGAGGGCCGGTGTGCCAGCCAGCCAGCCTGGATGTGGTTTTTAGGCGGCATTCTACATCCCACTAGGCGAATACCGGGCTGTTTCCCAAGTCCCGCCTCAGTTTCATGACTCGCAGGCATCTGAACATGTTCACACTGTTCCATAGATTACACTAGACACCGGGGGGGTGGGGCAGGTGGGGCATCCGGCCACCCCTTAACATTAACCTTGCCAAATCCGATCCTAACCATGCCCCGACCCTGCTAATCCGTGGGATAAAGGCGCAAGTGAAAGAAAGACTTCTATCGGTTGCAAAGGAAAAGGTGTCTTAACAGTCGGACAGACGGACAGGGAGACAGACAGACAGACAGACAGAGGACAACAAAGCGATTCTATAGGAGCTCTGTTTTTACCGATTGAGGTATGGAATTCTAAAACCAAATGAAAATGACTTTGTCTTACGGTTTTTTCGTTTGAAAGTGTAAAAAAAATTAAAAATAGTTTAGTTATTGAAAATTAACTTTCATTTCATTTGAGTTGTAGTTATAATTTTCTGCTTCTCTTCGTAAAGAAATAAATTTTAATAACACCATTTCTTAACTTTCTTCGACTTTTTTTCTGATTCCACTGCGGTCAGTTAAACTTCTCTTATACCGAACTCTCATTTAATAAAATTATAAACAGCCGACCAGTTGCAATGGATAAAGAAATCTTTACCTAGGTTTCAACAAAATTAATTTTGTCTTCTTCAGAAGGTTGCAATTTTACATTAGTATGGACTGATGTATCATCGTCATTTTTACAAATATCTGCATAGATCCATTTGTCCAAATTAAAATATAGCCCTGAAAATAGGGTTTGTCATGTAAATGTAAATTAGTACATGACAAACCCTATTTTCAGGGCTATATTTTAATTTGGACAAATGGATCTATGCAGATATTTGTAAAAATGACGATGATACATCAGTCCATACTAATGTAAAATTGCAACCTTCTGAAGAAGACAAAATTAATTTTGTTGAAACCTAGGTAAAGATTTCTTTATCCATTGCAACTGGTCGGCTGTTTATAATTTTATTACGTGGAACCGTTGCTGTTGTGCAGCTATGATTAAAATACTGGAACTCTCATTTATTCATACTTCTTGTTAGGTGTCTTGGACATCGAATCGTAGAGAGTCGCCTGTATTACGTCAGTCACTCAGTGCAAATTCAAGAGCAGCTGCGCTGCGCTACGCCTGTTACAACACAGGGACTGAATCGACGTGTGATTTCTCAGCTCTGCCGCCACCCACATGTCTGCACAGCAAGACGTAATGAGCGAATTTCCCTGTCCAGTGCGGGATGACGGCTTAATTGGCGTGAGCTGTTGCAAAACCTGTTCCGCCAGCTGCGTAACCTGGAGACGGCATTCACGGCGAGCCCTGGCCCGAGACGGCACGTCCGGAATTCTCGCAGCTGGCGTGACTCTGCGAGAAGAGTCCCTGCAGGTGCTGCTGGGTGCGCCTTCGCAAAATGTACAGGGCTTCCATTTTCGATTGGAGTTCCAGTAAGCACTAGCCGCAGGAATAACGACAACACTTGTTCAAATATTCTCGTCGGTCTAGTACCCTTGCAATACAGGCTTTTTTTTTAAAAAAAAAAAAAAGAGCGGTCAGTTTCACCACCGATTTGAAACGAGGATGCATACCACTGTTCAGTGGATGACGCAACAAGATAAACTGGTTGCATCTCCTGAGGTGTACTGTGAAAATTTTGCGGGATTGTGTTCCAAGAAGACTCAGGTCATATTTCTTCATCCATTCATATCAGACAACATGACCATGGTGGTACCGTCAGAGACGTTGTAGTTCATAGACAATGTCTCACTATTAAAACAGGGAAGGCGGTTAATCATAGTGATATCACAAGTACTCTCCACATCACACTGAACAATGGCGTGCGGAGTATTGACAGAAATGACAGAAATGACGATCAAAATGGTTCAAATGGCTCTGAGCACTATGGGACTTAACATCCGAGGTCATCAATGCCCTAGAACTTAGAATTACTTAAACCTAACTAACCTAAGGACATCAGACACATCCATGCCCGAGGCAGGATTCGAACCCGCGACCGTAGCGGTCGCGCGGTTCCAGACTGTAGCGCCTAGAACCGTCCGGCCATCCCGGCCGGCGAAGTGACGAACACATGCACATGATTTTAGTATAGTGGCATCGACGTAAGACAGTGAGAAACTAGAGAGGTTGGACAAAATGAGGAAACACGGCGAGAAAGGTATGCTTGAACGTAAATGCAGATAGTAACCAAGCTGTTGCCCTGTTGCATTTGACACCCCTGCACTGTTGTCCATACGCTGCAGGTGTCAGTCGTGGGCAGAATAGTGTCGTGTATAGTGCATTATGTCGGAGAAAAGTCAATTAGAACGTGGGCGAATTGTTGGCGCTCGTATGGTTGTTGCTTCCATAAGCAAGGGAGCGGAAATTTTTGGTGTTTCAAGAGGCAAAGTACTGAAAGCTTATACCGCATACAGGGAAAGCGGAAAAAGATTATCCGCTATGTCACAACGCGGACGAAAGTCTTTCTTCACTGATCGTGACAGACGGCCATTGAAAAGAACTGTAACAAAACATAACAGAACAACGGCAGCAAAAATGAATGCGGAAGTGAATGTCACACTCGCGAACCTTGTCAGCACCAACACAACACGAAAGGAGCTCAGTAAGCAGGAAACTGCAGGGCGAACTAGAATTTCGTGGGTACTCATGCAAATACCCGTGACAGGATATCGTGGCGACAAAACCATAAAACATGGACTATGGATCAATGGAACAAATTCATTTGTCGTGTAAGACTTATATCGCACTGTTTCCAACTTCTGGCCGTGTTTACGTCTCAAGAGCGAAACATGGCTGGTATTCGGAGATGATTTGGGGAGCCATATCGTGGCATTCCATGGACCCCATGGTTTTTCTGCAAGGTCGCGTTACTGCCACAGGTTATGTGACCACTTTGGCTGATAGGATCCATCCTATGGTACATACTTCTTCCTCAGTGGTGATGCTTGTTCCAAAACGACAGGGCCCTGTTCATATAGCTCCCAGCGTCCAGGACAAGTGAAATGTTGCATCTCCCCTGGCCACCACACTCACCAGGTCTGATTATTACTCTTTGTAGTCAGCCTTGAAGAGAAGGGTCCTTAATCGCTTCCAACTTCAGAATCGTTACCCGAACATGCCACTGTTTTGCAGGAACAATGGTTTAAGATTGCCTTGAAAACCATACACGATCAGTATTTATCCATTCCGAGACGATTGGAAACTGTTTTGAATTTCAGTGGTTTTCCTACACTATACTGGACATGGTAATGTGTTATGTTTTTAGTTTTCCACATTTTTGTCCACCTCTTGCATATGAAGTGTACATGAGACACTAATAGATGGCTGTAAAGGCAGTTAATCAAAAAACAGCGCGATGGACGGAGTAGTAACTAGATGCTGAGCTTTTAAACCATAAGCCATGATCACTCTGCTTGAATTTCTCAGTGGGCTGTTGTTTTGATCAAACTGTCAGACCTCTAAAAGAGGCAAACATGTCAGAAAGAGATCGAGGAGCACAGTTTGTGCAATAAACTGAATTGCAATCTGGCAACACATCGGGATTCTGGCAGGTTGTATGGTAATTTCATGAAACAGACTTCCGAAATGCGTTGGACTCTGTACCACGCCTACGTTTGTTATCGAAAGTGAGATAGTACGGAGTATCAAGCGGAATCTGAATTATTGGTTTCTTGGCAGGGAAGTCGCAAAATGTTATCTTCGAAAAAGAGTCATCAACATATCTATAAGTATCTTCCGGTCTGTAGCAGGGAAATGTGCAGAGACCATTGCTGTTCACGTTGTCCATTTATAGCCTTGGAGATAATATTGATCGTAACCTTTGCATTTTTCGCAGATGACGCATTTATCTGTACTGAAGATCTTGATAAGATTTTAAGGTGGTGTACAGAACGGCAACTTCCTTTAAGAGTCAGATATGTAAAACTTTGCACGTTACTGTACGAATAAACGTATAGGCCTATGACTACAGTATGACTGAGTCACAACTGAAATTGGTCAACTCATACACGTACGTGAGCCTAACAAATTACGATTACTACTATTATTATTAACATGCTCCTTTACTTGATTACGACTTTTGTTGTAGACACAAAAATGTATTTGAATATTGCATAATTTATCTTACGATTGATGTGACTTAAAATTAGCAAAGAGCTTGTTTCAGAGCTGGTAACCGAAATTAATCACCTTAGAAATTTCTATTAAATTACAGAATTCGCGGAATGCTTTTAAAAAGGGTTGTACCAGTTCATTCTGCTAGTTGGCCATTTTCCGATCTTCATTAAGGAGGAACGAGAGACTGACGGTAGAAAAAGTTCTAATGTATGTACATTGAACAATTATTCCCCAAAATATTATGCGCGAACTTCAAAAAGTAACTATTCTGTGCGTTTGAAGCTAAAGCAAACTATGAACTGGAAAGTTATAAACACAAAACGCCATTGCCACAACTCGTTATTTATACCATCACCCCTATTTATACCGATTTGAGTAAGGTGATTTGCTGGAGCTTTGTTTGAACGCTTTTACTCAAAATGTGAACGAAAGTTTTATTTGGAGATACGCTCTAAAAATACCAAACAGCCGAAGCGAAACTGTCGACATTGCTTCAGATTTGGCCGTATGTGTATTGAATGTAGATCACACTGCATTAATACACGTGGCAAATGCTCTTCAAATCAAAACTGGCAATGAAATGCGCCGATTCTGTGAAGATAGAGTCGCCAGCGGCGATGCACTCAGCGACGAAAAGGGATTTGAGGACGAAAATCAGTAGCACAAGTAGCAGAAAGCGGCCATCCATTGGACGGGGCGATAGATATTAGGAGCCAGGCATCGATGATATCCCGTAAATTTCGCAGTTTATATCTTTTCTATATGATATATATCAAACCTTAAATGCACTTTTCTCAAAACCAAGTGTATAGACATGTTTGTCGTCGCCCACATTATAATTATCATCCGATTTTAATGACTTTTGGTCTCCCTTGAAGCAAACTGATTCTCTTCAGTTCATCGATTTTTTTCATGTTGATATTTACTAATTTTTCCGGCCAATAAAGAGGAGTCTACAAATGGCCATTTTTTTCAAATACCTATAATTTCGCCTTCTCTCCGATGAACTAAAATTACATCCGTAAGGATCAGAGTGATATGTTAATTTCACGTTTCAGATAAACACAACCGGTGTTACAGCGACAAATACCGATCTACCTCCTTTCAGAGCTTCCTCGGGGAAAATAACAATTACACAGTGAAGATATTAATATTTTTCAATAAAAAATACCAACAAAAACTTCAATGTATGCTTTATTCATTGCAGCAAACCGTATTTCTTTGCTACATTTCAGTACTGAGAAAAAAAATCCTAAATTTGAGCTATATTTTCATCCTCCACCCTGTCGTTCTCCCTGAATACACTTTCCAGTAGGATGTTTCTCTGCCTGTTCACGTTGTACACCGAAGTGACGTATGGACCACAGTTTGGTGACGTACAGCACATGGGCACATGGTACCGTTGGTTAGCTTGAATCGATGGTAGTAAGCCTTAAGTCCAGTTAATATAGATTTTAGATTAGATTAGATTAGAGGTCGGTAATCTGGTGCACAAATGGAAAGTATTGTTTCCTGATGATTCCTTTTGTCGTCTGTTGCCAGTCTTTCTTCCATTCTTCCAGAACTGCTTTTCGTGGCATTTGTTTCACAGAGGTTATGGGCGCTCGACATACCTGGCTGCATCTTGTGATCTGGATGTTTTGCTAGCTGGTTTGCAACTTCTCTTCTGGAATCCCTCAGTAACCTTTACTCCGTATAAAATGGAACGATCTCATAGGCTCAGTAAAGAAATAATTCATGCAGATGAAAGGCTTCAGTCCTGTAGTAAGATACAAGGAAAAGGCTACAAAAGAGATGACTGAGAAAACACTCGTGCGAACCGTTCTAAAATTTTGCTCAAGTACTCAATATTGCTCTGAAGGTGTCCAAGAAATGTTGCGACAAACTTCTACGGGAGGTGGAGCACGCCATAAGGATTTAAAATTGCATAGCAACCAGTGGCCACAAACGTCTCGAGTAAAGTGCTAGCAGAGGTCTAATCTCGGAACACTGATTTGAAACATTTAAATGAGTATACATGCCGTACGACATAAACACAGCTCGAATGTTGTAACAGGCGCTCAAAGTTTGTACCATCGGATGCCACGTACGACTGACATCGATTTAGCATTGACTACCGGACACGTTCGAACATAACGGGAGATCTTTTGTTATAGCAGCTGCGCGGACGATTCTTGCGAAGAGATCCATTTCAGACTCCATAGGATCGCGATACATGGGAGATTTCATGTCTTCTGACAGAAATAAATCAGTTATCGACAAATCCTGTAAGTCTTGGTACCAGGGAACCGGTCCACCACGACCAATCCATCCATGCGAGAATGACATGTTCAAACGCCAGTCCAGAATGAGCAGGCGTCTCATCATTTTAGAACCACATGCTGCTGGAACATCTTTAATCTAGCCATGAAGAGCCCGTTCCAGAATGATAATTCACGGTGCTCAAGCGCTTCATCCATTGCACACAGAATTTTATACATTAAGTGCATATCTGGAAGCTCACCGCTCGGATACCATCCCAAGTTTCTAGTATGCTGGCTAGCGCTGGAATGAGGAAATCCTCACGTTTCTCTCCAGTTTTCTCGTGTACACCACCACCTAGCTGCGTACGTCGACTTTTATGGCCATGGTTTCTTGTGTAATTCTCACTTCTTATGAAGTGCCCCATCTCCCTAGAGCTTTGTAGTCCTGCGCACAAAGAAGGGCAGCACAACAGTCACATGCTTAATCCATGGGAGAGTAACATGGACATGCTGAGAAACTGAACTGGCAGATGTCCAAAGATAAACGCAAACTGTTTGCTGCAACAACCAACTTTAAGTGAGGATTCGAGAAATATGCTGCGGTTCCCTGGTGCTGCTCCCGCAGAAATCACGAAGATAATGTTACACTAATTGTAGCATGGACAAGTGCTTATAATCAAACTTTCTTCTTAGACTCCATAAGCGAATGGAACGGAATGAGGCCCTAATAACTGGTACTATGATGGCATACACCCTTTGAAATGCAGTTCACTGTGATTTGTATGTTATAGAGATACAGAATGGGCATATTAACCCACCCGAAAAATAACTAATGCACCTTAAGATAGGAAGCCCAATTTACGCCATCCACACACGGGCAGACGATGTACGTTAGGTAGCCTGCTTTAAGGGGCATGAATTATTTTACGAGTGTGTTTTATTTTTCCCACCCCGCAGACTTTGTATCAGTGTTCGAGCCAACAGTGCAAAGAATACTCAAATGCACATCATCCTAGTTTCGGAAGTCATCAGTATACATATTGACACCTGAAATGGCATTGCCGACAGCTCAAAGACTTCGATAAAAATTACGATCGACAATGTCGTGTCTCACGCAGCTACGCATCGCAATGCCACTCGCCTCCATACGTGCACGTCACTTCTAGCAGTCGCAGGAGTACTTTGCATTGGAGACGCTTTCGGAGATAAGCTACAGCTTTGCCTGCGATACCCTGAACCGCCATTCCCACAGCCATAGCCGTGTTTATACGGTCGCCTCGGATGGCGCAGCCCATGAAACGTTATCGCGGCCCGCGGATCTGGCTTCGTCGCAGGTCGGGTTTTGGGCAGAACGCCGAAGCCCCGCGACCGCTGCGGGAGACCCCCAACGCCGATGTCGATGTCGGTGTCGATGCTGCCACGGTGGGCTACGGCATCGGCCGCGCTCATAAAGGCGCGCGCCTTCACGCCGCCCCCATAAAACGCTTTACCTCCGCCGTAAAACAATTGTTATTGCCGCCACGCGCGCCAGATAAAGTAGCGTCGCCCGCGAAACTGTCGGTGCAGCTCTGCACAGTGCGGGATACTAGGGGTTCACACGCGCCGCTTATGCGTGGGCAGTAAGTGAATACGATGTTACTCTTTATGTAGACCCTTGATGAGGGAACTGCGTGTTGTCTTCCAACCACACTTAGCACAAGAAGAGTACAGGTTTAAAAAGGTAACTGACAGAGGATCTTCTTCTCGTTTTTCCTGGCGTGTATCTCGTATCTTCGCGGCTTTGCTATGCTAATTATCGTCTGTGGTACATAGTGACCAGATGCCTTTCCTCCCCAGCCCCCCTCGCAGCTCGTGAAGGAATTGGTGTACCTCATGTACCTGCTGCGTCTAGTATTATCCCATGTGAAAGAGTGCGAACGTGTAAGCGACAGGGCATTGGTACCAGCCCGGTATTCACCTAGTGGGATGTGGGAAACCATCTAAAGGCCATATCAAGTCTGGCGGGCACACGAGGCGGCGCACTTACGCCTGGCGGATTCGATCAACGGGTCACCTTCAATCTCTAAAGCGAAGTGCTAAGGCGCGCGACTATCCGAGCAGACAGACATTACAGGATCCGTTGGTGTAATTATTTTGCAGGGCAAGTGGGGCAGCGTAGAAATTCACTGCGGAAGAATTACTTTCATTCTAGTGAAATCCTTTTGAATGCACTGACGCATCATCCTTTTCTTTTCTCTCTCTCCTTTCTGAATCATCAGCCTTCTGACTAGATTGATGCGTGCCACCAAGGATTCCTCTCCTGTGCCAACCTCTTCATCTCAAGAGTAGCATTTGCAATCTACATCCTCAATTACTTGCTGGATTTCCTATATTCCAGTCTCTGTCTTCCTTCACAGTTTTTGCCTTCTTACAGCTCCCTCTAGTACCACGAAAATCATTTCCTGATGTCTTAAAAAATGTCTTAACATCCTATCCCTTATCCTAGTTAGTCTTTTTCACATATTCCTTTCATCTCCGGTTCTGCACAAGACCTCCTCATTCCTTACCTTTATCAGCCCACCTAATTCTCAACATTCGTCTGTAGGACCATATTTCAAATGCTTCGATTCTCTTTTGTTCCACTTTTTCCCACAATTCCTGTTTCACTACCATACAATACTCCAAACGTACGTTCTCAGAAATTTCTTCCTCGAATTAAGGCCTATGTTTGATACTAGCAGACTTCTCTTAGCCAAGAATGCCCTTTTTTGCCAGTGCTAGTGTACTTTTGATGTCCTCCTTGTTCCGTCCGTCATTGGTTGTTTTGCTTCCTAGGTAGTAGAATTCCTTAACTTCGTGTACGTCGTGACGATCAGTCCTGATGTTAAATTGCTCCATGTTCTCATTCCTGCTACTTCTGAATACTTTCGTCTTTGTTCGATTTACTCTCAGTCCATATTCTGTACTCATTAGACCAGTCTATTCAGCAGATCACGTAGTACTTCCTCCCTTTCAGATAGCAATGTCATCAGCGAATTGTATCATTGCTATCCTTTCACGCTTAATTTTAATTCCGCTCCTGAAACTTTCTTTTATTTTCATTACTGCTTCTTCCATGTACAGACTCAACAGTAGGGGCGGAAGACTACATCTGTCTTAAACCCTTTTTAAAACGAGCGCTTCGCTCTTAGTCTTCCACTCTTGTTATTCCCTCTTGGCTCCTGTAAGTATTGTATATTATCAGTGCCTCCCTATAACTTACCGCTATTTTTCTCTGAGTTTCGAACATCTTGAAACATTTTACATTGTCGAACGCTTTTTCTAAGTCTACAAACCCTATGAACGTGTCTTGATTTTTCTTTAAACGCTAAAATAATAAAACAATCGATGTTCCAGTCATTCCGGGGAGGAGTTACTCACGGCATAGACTAATTTCGCTGCCGACTACATCTTCAAGATCTTGTGTTTCTAACGGTGACACAAAAACGGAATAAGTGCTTGGATTAAAAATGAAGTAGACAGGAAATCAATCTTTCGGAGCTGCTGCTCAATGTATACAACGAACAAGTAATGAGAGGAATAAAATAAAGGTTACGAGTGGGATTAAAGTTCAAGCTGAAAGGATATCAATATTGAAATTCGATTATGACATTGCTATCCTCAAAGTGGAGAAGAACTTCAGAACTCGTTGAAAGGAATCAAATGTCTACTGACTGGAAAATACGGATTGAGAGTAGACTGTAAAAGGACAAAAGCAATTAGAAGAAATGAGGTAAGCGACCAAATTAACATGGGGACTACGAAGTTAAGAAATTCTGCTTCTTTGGAAGCGTGGAGGACATAAAAAAGCAGACCTGCACAGATCAAGAGGTCAATCGTTGTCGAAAGAACATTAATAATCTCAAATATTTTCGCTAATTTGAGAACCAAATTTCATAATCTACGTTTACAGCATAGCACGGTATGGAAATGAATCATGAGCTGTGGGAAGATCGAAAAGGAGAGACTCAGAGAGTTACAGATATTATCTTGTAAAACGATGATGAGAATTAGATGAAGTGATAAGATAACAAGTGAGGCTATCCGCAGAATCGACGAGGAAAAGAACCGGTGGAAAACATTCTTCGGTAAAGGATGGTAGGAACTACTTTCCGGCTACCCGGTACTGTGTCATATACTACTACTTTGAACCTTACCCACAAGTCAGTTTACTTGTCCAACCTACCTCCAAAATCATACCCAATGGAAACCTTACATACTCGGTCCTGCTAGCTTCCTTAAACCGAATGTTAGCTACTCAGAACATTGACGGCAATGAAGGGAACTGTAGATTTAGAACTTTTATTGGCCCAAAAGTACCACTAGAAGATGTTAGGGGATCCACACCTCTGTGGGATAAGAATTTGGACTTTTCTTTAGCTACTGCTTGGATTGTTCATATCTTCCCGGATAGCTGAGCGCGGTAACACGTCTGCTTCCTGGACAAGGGGACAAGAGCAACCCCAGATCACATTCGCCTTGCGGATTAACGGCGACGGCTGGTGAGCCGGTCAATCTGTATATGATTTTTAGGCGGTTTTCAACTTCCCATTAGGTAAATACTGGGCTGGTACGTGACAGATTTTACGCAAACACTTACAAAACGTTATCGCATTTGACAATGTGATCTAAACTAGATGCAGACGGATAGGACACATAGATTCCTTGCCGAGGGGGGTGGGGGGTGTTGGGTGAAGTAGTGGCTTCAGGAAGGACATCCGGTCAGCAGACCACTAACACTGCCAAAATAGATATAACACCGACCCCGTAGAGAAACGTGAAAGCGCTACACGAACAGAAGACTGACTGGACTGTTTACGTTGGTTTACGACAACCTGGGTTTCGGTTAGTAGTTTTGAGTTGGCTGGGAAATGGTGTCGTACTCTTGCTCTCACTTGGCAACGGTGTGTGCGCTATACTTGTGACTGGTCGCGGTAAAACTGCTCTGTGGTAATTTTCGAAACAAATTTGTTAGTGATATACCCTGCTGTATACTAGAGTCTAGCACTTCAACCACTGATACCTTTCTCAGAGATATAGGTCATCATCGTATTTGGTTATTTATTCCCATTATGACACATAGTTTTTCAATTTCAACATTTTGTTGGCAGGGAACCAGCCACATTTTTTAATAGTTCATGAAGGTTTTACTCACTAATATATCAACAGTTGCAGCACATACGTTTGGCAACATATTTCGAACCAGATGGTTCATTTTCACATCCAAATGTGCCTCTAAGCAACTCAAGTCTTCATTTGCTAAGAGACACATGTGGATTCTGACAGTCATTCTGCGAACGTTCTATAATGGTATTGCCATTTTGATGTTAATTTTTAAGATCAGGCACTTTCAGTGCAGCCTCAGCACGCCAGGCTAGAAAATGAATCAGCTCTTCGAAATTAACTGCCAAAGGGAGATATGTACTGCAACTGTTGACTGATTTGTTAATAAATGCTTCATGAAATATCACAGATAGGTTATATGATATGTCTACCACACGATTAAAATTTGTGAATGGTAAAAACGATCCTCAAGGCAAACATCATATTTGCAGTGACAGACTTCCGAAAGAATAACACGCCCACTGCAAACTGCTCAAAAAAAATGGCTCTGAGCACTACGCGACTTAACTTCTGAGGTCATCAGTCGCCTAGAACTTAGAACTAATTAAACCTAACTAACCTAAGGACGTCACACACATCCATGCCCGAGGCAGCATTCGAACCTGCGACCGTAGCGGTCGCTCGGTTCCAGACTGTAGCGCCTAGAACCGCACGGCCACTCCGGCCGGCCGCGAACTGCTCAACAGAATACCCGTTGTGCAGCGCAATTTTATTGCATAAAGCCAGACGTAGTTATAAATGGCTACGAATCGAACTATTAACTGGGTACTGGCGGGTTTATAAACGCCAAATGTAATGAGTTAGACCAAACACGTACAGTGCATAAACAGCTAACAGTCAGTCGGCCACAGCTGCGAACACAGACGTTGTATTTGCATCATTGGTCACGTACTATCGCGCTTTAAGCTACCGAGATGGTCTGAAGACGGGGAATTTCAGTCGCTCGAACATATTTGCCTCTGCAACAAATCACACGTGTCCTAAATTCCATTACGCGCTCGGCGGCGCGCGTAACACCCGCGAAACGGATAAAAGTAAACACAGGCCGTCTGGTACGCGTATAAATTTTAATTAAAGGCAAACATTACTCAAAAAACGAAGTGACGAATTCGCTGGGGGATTTAAACGAATTTGTGTTGATCACAATGGAGATTTGTAGACAGTAGTGCATATTTCTTTTTTCCTTAGAGAGGAAAATAACTTAATGGAAAACTATGGTGTCAGATCGAAAGCTTTGCGGCTAATAACAAAGGATTATGTAGAATGTTTGTCTGAGTTGTGAAAATTTCCGTTACGTCGCCTATCTACGTCTACATCAATAAACCGCAGGCCAACTTGCTATAAATGGCAGATAACAGTCTCTACATTTACATTTGTATAATAACTCTGCAGTTCACAATTAAGTGCATGGCAGAGGGATCATCAAACCACCTTCAAGCTATTTCTGCACCGTTTCATTATCGAACAGCGCGCGGAAGAAACGAAGACTTAAACCTGACCACGCAAGCTCCGATTTCTCTTGGTTCATTATGATGATCATTTCTCCCTATGTAAGTGGTTGCCGACGAAATATGTTCACTTCTGAGGAGAAAATGGGTGACTAAAATTTCATTAGAAGATACTGCCGCAACGAAAAACGCCTTGTTGTAATGTTGCCACCCTAATTCACGTATCATATCTATGGCACTCTCTCCCACATTTCGCACCGATACAAAATGAGCTACTGATCTTTAAACTTTTTCTATGTCCTTCGTCAGTCCTATCTGACATGAATCCACACCGCATAGCAGTATTCCAGAAGAGGGAGGACAAGCGTAATGTAAGCATTCTCTTCAGTGGACGTACTGCATCGTTTAAGTATCTGCCACTAAATCGTGGTCATTCGTTTGTTCTCTCCACGACATTATCTATGTGATCGTTCCAGTTTAAGTTATTCGCAGTCATAATCCCTAAGTATTTAGTTGAATTTACAGCCATTACATTTGCGTGATTTATCGTGTAACCGAAATCTAGAGGACTCCTTTTGATACTCATGTGGGCGACGCCACACATTTCTTTATTTAAAGTAAGTTGACACTTTTCGCACCATATAGATATCTTGTCTAAGGCATTTTGCAACTGGTTTTGACCATCTGACTACTCCACAAGGCGGCATCTTCCGCAAACAATCCAAGAGGACTGCTCATATTGTCTTATAAATTGGTTATACAGATTAGGAACAGTAGAGAGCCGATAACACTTTTTTAGGGCAAGTCAGATATTACTTCTGTTTTACTCGATGACTTCCCGTCACTTACTACGAACTGTGACTTTTTTGACAGGATATCACGAACCCAACGCAGAACTGAAATGATACTCCATAGGAGTAGTAGGAACGAGTCACCAGATGGAAGTAAAGTGGAAAGACGCTTATACTGTGCGGATTTCGCCGAAGCATGTTGAAATAACTAGAGTTAATTGTAGTTCACATTTCGCGTTTCTCAATCATCTCCCAATGAGTCGCTGCGCTGCCATATTCCTATATTCCGCTTAGGGCTTTCCTTTCAGCCACGAGGATGCTTAATACAGACTCCCATTAAAAAAAAAAAGAAAAAAAAACTAATCTAACTAAACAGAAGAACTTAACGGTCATGCATTATATGGTGAAATCAAAAGAGCACACTTTTCCTACAAGAAATAGAATATGAGGCTGGTAAATGGCACGTAGTTATAGAAGCAGCGCCCCACTCCCTTGTCTTTGCTACCTCAGGCAACACGTAACTGTCTTTAATTTGTAGTGGAGTAGCGGGAAACGTAAGGGACGTCGTTGTACCTTGCTACATCAGAACGAGATACTGAAGTTCTAATAGTACCACCTAGATGGAATCATCAAGTGATGTCGTTACCCAGCACGCAAGTACCAAACAGGTTCTCGCTGCATTTGATAAGTGGCTGTGTGGAATTGTAGTGAATCGACCCATGGCTTTTATTTCACCCAAAGAACCATATACACTACAGGCCATTAAAACTGCTACACCACAAAGATGACGTGCTACAGACGCGAAATTTAACCGACACGAAGAAGATGCTGTGATATGCAAATGATTAGCTTTTCAGAGCATTCACACAAGGTTGGCGACGGTGGCGACACCTACAACATGCTGACATGAGGAAAGTTTCCAACCGACTTATCATACACAAACAGCAGATGACCGGCGCTGCCTGGTGAAACGTTGTTGTGATGCCTCGTGTAAGGAGGAGAAATGCGTACTATCACGTTTCCGACTTTGATAAAGGTCGGATCGTAGCCTATCGCGATTGCGGTTTATCGTATCGCGACATTGCTGCTCCCGATGGTCGAGATACAATGACTGTTAGCAGAATATGGAATCGGTGGGTTCAGGAGGGTAATAAGGAACGCCGTGCTGGATCCCAACGGCTTCGTATCACTAGCAGTCCAGATGACAGGCATCTTATCCGCATGGCTGTAACGGATCGTGCAGCCACGTCTCGATCCCTGAGTCAACAGATGGGGACGTTTGCAGGACAACAACCATCTGCACGAACAGTTCGACGACGTTTGCGGCAGCATGGACAATCAGCTCGGGGACCATGGCTGCGCTTACCCTTGACGCTGAATCACAGACAGGAGCGCCTGCGATGGATACACAACGACGAAGCTAGGTACACGAATGGCAAAACGTAATTTTTTCGGATGAATCCAGGTTCTGCTTACAGCATCATGATGGTCGCATCCGTGTTTGGCGACATCGCTGTGAACCCACATTGGAAGCGTGTATTCGTCATCGCCATACTAGGGTATCACCCGCCGTGATGGTATGGGGTGCCATTGGTTACACCTCTCGGTACCTCTTGTTCGCATTGACGGCACTTTGAACAGTGGACGTTACATTTGAGATGGGTTACGACCCGTGGCTCTACCCTTCATTCGATCCCTGCGTAACGCTACATTTCAGCAGGATAATGCACGACTGCGTGTTGCAGGTCCTGTACGGGCCTTTCTGCATACAGAAAATGTTCGACTGCTGCCCTGGCCAGCACATTTCCCAGATCTCTCACCAACTGAAAACGTCTGGTCAATGGTAGACGAGCAACTGGCTCGCCACAACACGCTAGTCACTACTCTTGATTAACTGTGGTATCGTGTTGAAGCTGCGTGGGCAGCTGTACCTGTACACGCCATCCAAGCTCTGTTTGACTCAATGCCCTGGCGTATAAGGGCCGTTATTACGGCCAGAGGTGGTTGTTCTGGGTACTGATTTCTCAGGATGTACGCACCCAAATTGCGTGAAAATATAATGACATGTCATTTCTACTATATTTGTCCAATGAATACTCGTTTATCATCTGCATTTCTTCTTGGTGTAGCAATTTTAATGGCCTTTAGTGTATGTGATTTATCCCCAGTTAGAGGAATCAGAGGAATCTCTCCTGATTGCACTTCTTGAGTTACTAAGTACAACTTTCTGTATTCTTTTCCTTATGTTTGACATTATCCATTGGTTGGCTGTATCGCCAGCTCCATGAACCTCAGTTTATCTGTGTTTATCTACACAGTCAAATGCCTTAGATAGGTCAGAACCGGTGTTATTTCGTTACTGAATGCATGTAACATCTGCTGAATGAGCGTGCATATGGTAGTCTCAGTAGGGCAACTCTTCTGAAATCTAAATGCGACGAGAGATGGAGAAAACCAGCGAAGTATTATAGACGACTCGTATGTACTTTAAAGGAAATTGTATGATCGGTCTTCTTTCTAATATCGGCGTAAGTAATTAGACAGGTGATTCGAATGACCCGTACGCGGTGCTGTAAACACGATCAAAACTGTTCAAGTGAAAGACCTGTCACCCAAGGCATGAAAAAACATATTTTTCTCCGCCGTTCGGAAATGACGTAGGAGACACTTTCGCGGAGGTCGTCCTTTGCGGGCGCGTTTTCCTTCCCTAACCTGAAATGGTTTTCCCCACTGAAAGGACTCGATCGCGTGGAACGAAGCGGCCCTCTGCGGCCGATTCACACCGACTTGTTTTTCCCCCGTCTTCCCCCAGCCTTCCCTTCACTTCTGCACGCCGCGTCCCATCGGCGTGCGCGACGGCCAGCGCGCAGACGGCAAACGAGCAGGGCCGGGGCGGGGGGCCAGAAAGAGCTACGGAAACCGAGTGGGCGGTTATTTTTGCGCGTCCCTTTGATGGGCAGCGCGTGGAACAAACGGACGCGTGGCCGGGTTGATCAGTCGGTAGCATGCGGACCGGGCGCCGCGCCGCCCACACGCGAGTAAACACGCGCGTGCGTGCACGCACGCACACACACACACACACACACACACACACACACACACACGCACGCACGCCAAAATCACCCTCTGGATGCCTGGGGGCACGGTCGCTGAGGGATTAGGGCGGAACTGCCCGCCGCGCCACTGCCTCACTTGCCAGAAGCCAGAATGGGGGGCTTGAATTTTACAGCAGTAAACTCTTGCTGACGTTCCGTCTGTAGCTCAACAGTCTCTCTCCCACCCACCTCCGCCCCACAAGCAAATTTAAGGGCTACGTAGCAGCGCGTGGCAATGAAGATGAATTCATTAGCAGTAACAGAGACTGACACTGTGGTATGACTAAGGGGGACACGTAGAAGAAATATGTTAATAATTGGCAACCTATGCTGTACAATCGCAATAAACTCATGAAATGTTGAATTGATTCCTTTATTAGAACCTGTTACGCGTTTCGGGATTACACCCATCTTCAAACATCACAAATTTCAACTCCTTCCTAACCAACCAGGCGTGCAGCCTTGACAACTCAAAGAAAGTGTCGAATAACATGTGACTGCGATACAAGCACTCATATGTTATTCGACACTTTCTTTGAGGTGTCAAGGCTGTACGCCTGGTTGGTTCGGAAAGAGTGTAAGTTGGTGATGTCTGAAGATGGGTGTGATCCTGAAACGCGTAACATGTTCTAATAAAAGAGTCAATTGAACATATCATGACTTTACTGTGATTGTACAAAATAGGTTGCCAATTATTAACATGAAAATGATCGCAGGCCTCAGACGGGATTTTATGTCCTGTATATCGAATAAATACAGGGTTATTACAAATGATTGAAGCGATTTGACAGCTCTACAATAACTTTATTATTTGAGATATTTTCACAATGCTTTGCACACACGTACAAAAACTCAAAAAGTTTTTTAGGCATTCACAAATGTTCGATATGTGCCCCTTTAGTGATTCGGCAGACATCAAGCCGATAATCAAGTTCCTCCCACACTCGGCGCAGCATGTCCCCATCAATGAGTTCGAAAGCATCGTTGATGCGAGCTCGCAGTTCTAGCACGTTTCTTGGTAGAGGAGGTTTAAACACTGAATCTTTCACATAACCCCACAGAAAGAAATCGCATGGGGTTAAGTCGGGAGAGCGTGGAGGCCATGACATGAATTGCTGATCATGATCTCCACCACGACCGATCCATCGGTTTTCCAATCTCCTGTTTAAGAAATGCCGAACATCATGATGGAAGTGCGGTGGAGCACCATCCTGTTGAAAGATGAAATCGGCGCTGTCGGTCTCCAGTTGTGGCATGAGCTAATTTTCCGCGGGCTACGCGTGAAACTTGTCCGCACGCGTTCAACCGTTTCTTCGCTCACTGCAGGCCGACCCGTTGATTTCCCCTTACAGAGGCATCCAGAAGCTTTAAACTGCGCATACCATCGCCGAATGGAGTTAGCAGTTGGTGGATCTTTGTTGAACTTCGTCCTGAACTGTCGTTGCACTGTTATGACTGACCGATGTGAGTGCATTTCAAGCACGACATACGCTTTCTCGGCTCCTGTCGCCATTTTGTCTCACTGCGCTCTCGAGCGCTCTGGCGGCAGAAACCTGAAGTGCGGCTTCAGTCGAACAAAACTTTATGAGTTTTTCTACGTATCTGTAGTGTGTCGTGACCATATGTCAATGAATGGAGCTACAGTGAATTTATGAAATCGCTTCAATCATTTGTAATAGCCCTGTATGTGTGACAATGAGTAAGAAGGTCCAAATGGGTTTACCCCAGAGGGCTTTTAGGACAGAGCGATTTGTGATTGCTGAGTGATTATGGTTGCTGGGAACTGCTGTTAAAAGATGATACCGTGTTCCCAATTGTGTGGCTCGGAAGGTCATCCACTACTATATACACAGGGTGTTTCGCAATTCATGTTACACTTCTAGAGGTTGTAGAGGGAACTCAGTAGATCAAGTTTTACGTTGGAACCCATGTCCGGAAAAGTCATCCAACGATGCTACAAAGCGTTAAAGTTGTAGTGCCGGCTAATGTAAATGTACGTATATACTGGTTGATTGCGTACTGATGTCATAAACTTTCTAGGATGATGGAGAAGGATAAATGTATCAGTTTGTGTAAAGAGCCCCTGTGCTGGAAGCGAACAAGTCGAAAATTACAAGCGAATAACGTTCTGATACCTCTGACTGGAATTCGTTCATATGTTCAAATGTGTGTGAAATCTTATGGGACATAACTGCTAACGCCATCAGTCCCTAAGCTTACAAGCTTGTAATTAAGTTATTGTATCTGTGAGAAACTAAAAATAAACGTGTCCAATCATTAAGGATCAACGGACACACTGATATCTCATGGAAAACCACCTGGCGAAACAAAATGTGATTGATGACCAAATTTTCTACAGTTGCCTTCATCATACGGATTTTGTTGCTGGCCCAAAGAAAAAAGGCCCATCAAGAATGGTTACAGACGTGGGAGATCTCACAACAGTCCAAAGGAAGACATTATGCGAAACGCCTCGTTCTCCGAAATAAGGCGTCTTACCACTACTCTAACGTTCATCAGGCTCGGTCACGGCTGTTACCCTTCATATAATTGTAGGATCAAAGTTCAGCCTTCTCCGTACAGTGCAGTCCACCCTTCTGTGATTGTAGACCACAACCACATGATAATAGGGTATTCACGCTGTGACAGCCAACGCCGCAAGTTCCTAAAGGCCTTGATCAGAGCAGGAATTCCCCGGCCTACAATCTGTGACGGACCAGTTTTGACAGTTGTCCACAAAGGACCATGCTTGCATCGCCAACTTTCTGCAAGAAGCGGATATCGGGTTTAAGTCAGACACAAAGGATCCAGCGTGAGAATATACAGGGTGTTTCAAAAATGACCGGTATATTTGAAACGGCAATAAAAACTAAACGAGCAGCGATAGAAATACACCGTTTGTTGCAATATGCTTGGGACAACAGTACATTTTCAGGCAGACAAACTTTCAAAATTACAGTAGTTACAATTTTCAACAACAGATGGCGCTGCGGTCTGGGAAACTCTATAGTACGATATTTTCCACATATCCACCATGCGTAGCAATAATATGGCGTAGTCTCTGAATGAAATTACCCGAAACCTTTGACAACGTGTCTGGCGGAATGGCTTCACATGCAGATGAGATGTACTGCTTCAGCTGTTCAATTGTTTCTGGATTCTGGCGGTACACCTGGTCTTTCCAGTCTCCCCACAGAAATAAGTCACAGGGGTTCATGTCTGGCGAATAGGGAGGCCAATCCACGCCGCCTCCTGTATGTTTCGGATAGCCCAAAGCAATCACACGATCATCGAAATATTCATTCAGGAAATTAAAGACGTCGGCCGTGCGATGTGGCCGGGCACCATCTTGCATAAACCACGAGGTGTTCGCAGTGTCGTCTAAGGCAGTTTGTACCGCCACAAATTCACGAAGAATGTCCAGATAGCGTGATGCAGTAATCGTTTCGGATCTGAAAAATGGGCCAATGATTCCTTTGGAAGAAATGGCGGCCCAGACCAGTACTTTTTGAGGATGCAGGGACGATGGGACTGCAACATGGGGCTTTTGGGTTCCCCATATGCGCCAGTTCTGTTTATTGACGAAGCCGTCCAGGTAAAAATAAGCTTCGTCAGTAAACCAAATGCTGCCCACATGCATATCGCCGTCATCAATCCTGTGCACTATATGGTTAGCGAATGTCTCTCGTGCAGCAATGGTAGCGGCGTTGAGGGGTTGCCGCGTTTGAATTTTGTATGGATAGAGGTGTAAACTCTGGCGCATGAGACGATACGTGGACGTTGGCGTCATTTGGACCGCAGCTGCAACACGGCGAACGGAAACCCGAGGCCGCTGTTGGATCACCTGCTGCAGTAGCTGCGCGTTGCCCTCTGTGGTTGCCGTACGCGGTCGCCCTACCTTCCCAGCACGTTCATCCGTCACGTTCCCAGTCCGTTGAAATTTTTCAAACAGATCCTGTATTGTATCGCTTTTCGGTCCTTTGGTTACATTAAACCTCCGTTGAAAACTTCGTCTTGTTGCAACAACACTGTGTTCTAGGCGGTGGAATTCCAACACCAGAAAAATCCTCTGTTCTAAGGAATAAACCATGTGGTTACAGCACACTTGCACGTTATGAACAGCACACGCTTACAGCAGAAAGACGACGTACAGAATGGCGCACCCACAGACTGCGTTGTTGTTGAAAATTGTAACTACTGTAATTTCGAAAGTTTGTCCGCCTGAAAATGTACTGTTGTCCCAAGCATATTGCAACAAACGGTGTATTTCTATCGCTGCTCGTTTAGTTTTTATTGCCGTTTCAAATATATCGGTCATTTTTGAAACACCCTGTATGATGTTGAATGTGCGAATGCACATGAGCCGTGGCGACACTGGCGGCAGTACTGTCCCTGACTCGAGGACGATCGATTTCCTATTGCAGTGCTTGGGCCGGGGCCGGCTCGAGATATAAGGGAGCGCCGACCGCGAGTAGAGTGAGAGGACATAAGGCTTTGAGAACGGAACGCGGCGGTGCGCGATTCGGCGAAGACTGCGTGCCAGAGGCCGAGCGGCGGTTGTCCCGTGGTTGTGCTGGAGTCGGCGGGAGTTGGCCGGCGCTGTGCACTCTCCGGCAACCTCGTGAGCTGTGGACGTGCCCGCTTCTTTGGAGGGACACGCTGTTATGGTCTTAGAAAGTGATGGTCTGACATCTTCGCAAAATCGCCCCAGCATCAAGACACCCAGTTAAGTACTCTAATTACTAAGAGCGCTTAGTTAACTGTGATTGAGATCGCTCTTGGTACAGTAAGACGTTGCCGGACGCATGATGTGATACTTGTTCAATTTCATTTTATGCCTCTTACTAACAAGGGAACCTCCCCATCGCACCCCCCTTAGATTTAGTTATAAGTTGGCACAGTGGATAGGCCTTGAAACACTGAACACAGATCAATCGAGAAAACAGGAAGAAGTTATGTGGAACTATGAAAAAAATAAGCAAAATACACAAACTGAGTAGTCCATGCCTAAGATAGGCATCATCAAGGATTATATATGCTCAGGAGCGCCGTGGTCACGTGGTTATCGTGAATAGCTGCGGGACGAAAGGTCCTTGGTTCAAGTCTTCCCTCGAGTGAAAAATTTAATTTTTTTATTTTCAGACAATTATTATCTGTCCGTCCGTCCGTCCGTGATTACCATTCCTTCAGGTTGTACACCTCTTGTGCAACCGTTAGATGTGTTTGGTTTTCGGCAAGTGAAATACTTTGTGAAAAGATTCTATGATTTTGCGAAGCTGCACAGGTACACAGAGCAGTATTGTTTACGTGATCGTGTGTCAATTATGAAAGTTCAGGCAGCCACACATAATCAACTTCGCTCTCCAAAATTCCAGGACATATGCAGGATTTGACGGTCTACACACGGAAAAATTTGAAAGCGTTAAAAACGTATGTTTTGACCCAGCACAGGGAAAACTGTGCGACTGTGAAACTGTTGCATTCATTTGTTGTAGTTTCTGTGACAAACTCTTATGTTTTCATCACTTTTTTGGGACTGATTATCACATCCACAAGAAAACCTAAATCGGGCAAGGGAGAAGAACCTTTTTATCCATTCGGCAAGTGTACGAGTTAAGTTAGGTAGGTCGACAACATATTCCTGTCATGTGACGCACATGCCGTCACCAGTGTCGTATAGAATATATCAGACGTGTTTTCCTGTGGAGGAATCGGTTGACCTATGACATTGCGATCAAATGTTTTCGGTTCCCATTGGAGAGGCACGTTCTTTCGTCTACTAATCGCACGGTTTTGCGGTGCGGTTGCAAAACAGAGACACTAAACTTATTACGGTGAACAGAGACGTCAATGAACGAACGGACAGATCATAACTTTGCGAAAATAAAGTAACATTTTCGCTCGAGGGAAGACTTGAACGACGGACCTCTCGTTCCGCAGCTGCTCACGCTAACCACCGGACCACAGTGCTCCTGAGCTCACAGCATCCATGATGTTACCTATCTTGCGCTAGAACTACTCAGTTTGTATATTTTGCTTATTTTTTTCATAGTTCCACACAACTTCTTCCTGTTTTCTCGATTGATCTGTGTTCAGTTTTTCAAGGCCTATCCACTGTGCCAACTTATAACTAAATCTGAGGGGGGTGCGGTGGGGAGGTTCCCTTGTAAGGGTGTGCTCTGCCTCCATATAATATTGATGTATTTACAGAATGTTACTTCATTAACTATTATTAGCAAGTGTTTAATTGGCTTACGATATCGATTAATCCATGTCAGTATGTCCTCTGCGGGCAGTCTGAGTTTTTATTTCTGAAGGTTACCGTCTTGAGCTTTGCCGGCCCATTTACGTTGGCCAATAAGTGTCACTAAAGTTCTAGTGAGTGTCGGTTCTCGTGAGCCAGTTCATTTCCCACTCTTAGCGTTTGTTTATCAGGTACTGTTTCACTTAAAGAAAGGAGTTGCGAGTGAAATTAGTTGTTGTTTAGCCTTGAATTTATAGTGTACTGGTCAATCTTTAATTGAAGAAGTTAGGAAAAGTTCTTTAGCCTCCTGTTGTCGGCTGTGGTCTGCGTTTCAATGAGCTGAGGCAGTGGGCAACCGAAGCGCAGAGCTCCCCTTTAGATTACAAGTTTGGCTTACGGGCGGTGGTCTTCACCTGAGCTCGTGTGTTCCTCTTCGGTAGCGTTTGCAGGGATCACATTTCGGTGGCCTACTCGACGTGGGGTTGCAAACAGAGCCACGTCTTTGTTCGAAGTTAAGTATTACTTCTCTCAGTCGGTTCCACCATTCGTGGTTAAACATCGACCTTACTAGCTTGTCCCTTGCTTCTGTTGTTACACATTTATCATTGTACAAACTTTTAGACAACATAGTTGTGTGGAGGTAGCAGCGATTGGTTTACTTATAATCAATCAATCAATTCTGATTGATTGTACAAAGTTGTATGGTTCATGGTGTGGGTTCCTGTAGTCATGTCCTAGTTCATGAACCACGGGCAACGTATGAGTGGCCAAGTAAGTGGTCCCGACAGTCGGGATACCAGTTACTTTGGAATAAGGCTGGGCATCTCGGACATATTCTGAGTCGTGGTCACCTTTGTGCTCATACGGCAAAGACTACCAAATCCACCGGTTAGTCCCTCAACCGTTAGGGGTAAAACTCAATGGGACTCGGGGCAAGTAAGGCTAGCAACCTGCTTCCCTGTTACTTTAAATATGATGCTGGCAACAATCAGAGCAAAGTGCCTCGGACCTTTGGAGGTGACGGAGTCCCACCTCTAACTGACAAACAAGGGACTCCTAAGATACGACTTGGCAAACAAATGGTAATGAGATGGGGAGCTATTAATATCAATGGGGGCTACTCTGGGAAGAAGGTAGAGCTGGCAGAGGCTGCAAGTAAGATGGGACTGGACGTTTTAGCTGTTAGTGACATTCGGGTAAGGGGTGAGAAAGAAGAGGAAATGGGAGAATACAAGGTCTACATGTCAGGAGTCAAAGCAGGAATAGCACAATGGGGTGTAGGGCTTTACATCAGGAAAGAAATGGAACCCAGCGTAGTTGCAACAAGGTATGTACACGAACGACTGATGTGGATAGATTTGACGGTGTCTAGCAAGAAAATTAGGACTGTGTCAGTATATTCGCATTGTGAAGGGACAGATCAAGATAAGATGGATAGTTTTTACGAGGCACTCAGTGATGTAGTTGTTAGAGTAAAGGACAAGGACAGTGTTCTGCTCATGGGTGATTTTAATGCCAAGATTGGAAATCGAACAGAAGGGTGTGAAAAGGTTATGGGTAAATTTGGAGATGATATGGAGGCCAACAGGAACGGGAAACAACTCTTGGATTTCTGTGCTAGTATGGGCTTAGTAATCACAAACTCCTTTTTTAAACATAAGAACATTCACCGGTATACTTAGGAAGGCAGGGGAACCAGATCAGGAATTCAGGAAGGCTGTGAGGGACACACGTGTATTCAGGGGATTCTTTGATGACACTGATCATTATTTAATCTGCAGTGAAATTGGGATTGTGAGTCCGAAAGTGCAGGAGGTCAGGTCCATATGTAGGAGGATGAGAGTGGAGAAACTTCAGGGTAAGGAAATCAGGCACAAGTACATAACAGCGATCTCAGAAAGGTACCAGTTAGTTGAATGTAGTCAATTACAGTCATTGGAAAAGGAATGGACAAGGTACAGGGACCCAGTACTAGAAGTGGCTAAAGAATGTCTTGGAACAGTAGTGTGTAAAAGTAGGATGAAGCAAACAGCTTGGTGGAATGACACAGTCAAGGCAGCCTGTAAAAGGAAAAAGAAGGCATATCAAAAATGGCTACATACTAGAACTCAGGTAGACAGAGAAAGTTATGTTGAAGAAAGAAACAAAGCCAAACAGATAATTGCATCATCCAAGAAGAAATCGTGGGAAGACTTTGGAAACAGGTTGGAAACTATGGGTCAAGCTGCTGGGAAACCATTCTGGAGTGTAATTAGCAGTCTTAGAAAGGGAGGTAAGAAGGAAATGACAAGTATTTTGGACAGGTCAGGAAAACTGCTGGTGAATCCTGTGGATTCCTTGGGCAGATGGAGGGAATATTTTGAAGAGTTGCTCCATGTAGGTGAAAATACGATAAGTAATGTTTCAGATTTCGAGGTACAATGGGATAGGAATGATGATGGAAATAGGATCACATTTGAGGAAGTGGAGAAAATGGTCAATAGATTGCAGTGCAATAAAGCAGCTGGGGTGGATGAAATTAAGTCGGAACTCATCAAATACAGTGGAATGTCAGGTCTTAAATGGCTACACAGGATAACTGAAATGGCCTGGGAGTCGGGACAGGTTCCATCAGACTGGACGAAAGCAGTAATCACACCAATCTTTAAACATGGAAACAGAAAAGATTGTAACAACTACAGAGGTATCTCTTTAATCAGTGTTGTAGGTAAAATCTTCTCAGGTATTGTTGAAAGGAAAGTGCGAGTATTAGTTGAGGACCAATTGGATGAAAATCAGTGTGGGTTTAGGCCTCTTAGAGGTTGTCAGGACCAGATCTTTAGCTTACGGCAAATAATGGAGAAGTGATATGAGTGGAACAGGGAACTGTATCTATGCTTTATAGATCTAGAAAAGGCATATGACCGGGTTCCTAGGAGGAAGTTATTATCTGTTATACGTGATTATGGAATAGGAGGCAAATTTTGCAAGCAATTAAAGGTCTTTACATGGATAGTCAGGCAGCAGTTAGAGTTGACGGTAAATTGAGTTCATGGTTCAGAGTAGTTTCAGGGGTAAGACACGGCTGCAACCTGTCTCCACTGTTGTTCATATTATTTATGGATCATATGTTGGGCCCGCATCTCGTGGTCGTGCGGTAGCGTTCTCGCTTCCCACGCCCGGGTTCCCGGGTTCGATTCCCGGCGGGGTCAGGGATTTTCTCTGCCTCGTGATGGCTGGGTGTTGTGTGCTGTCCTTAGGTTAGTTAGGTTTAAGTAGTTCTGAGTTCTAGGGGACTTATGACCCCAGCAGTTGAGTCCCATAGTGCTCAGAGCCATTTGAACCATATGTTGAAAACAATAGACTGGCTGGTTGAGATTAAGATACGTGAACACAAAATAAGTAGTCTTGCATGTGCAGATGACTTAGTTGTGATGGCAGATTCGATTGAAAGTTTGCAAAGTAATGTTTCAGAGCTAGATCAAAAATGTAAGGACTATGGTATGAAGATGAGCATCTCCAAAACGAAAGTAATGTCAGTGGGAAAGAGATATAAACGGATTGAGTGCCAAATAGGAGGAACAAAGGTGGAACAGGTGGACGGTTTCAAGTACTTAGGATGCATATTCTCACAGGATGGCAACAAAGTGAAAGAACTGGAAGCGAGGTGTAGCACAGCTAATGCAGTTAGCGCTCAGCTACGATCTACTCTCTTCTGAAAGAAGGAAGTCAGTACCAAGACTAAGTTATGTGTGTACCGTTCAATCTTTCTACCAACTTTGTTGTATGGGAGCGAAAGCTGAGTGGACTCAGGATACCTTATCAACAAGGTTGAGGTTACGGATATGAAAGTAGCTAGGATGATTGCAGGTACTAGTAGACGGGAACAGTGGCAGGAGGGTGTCCACAATGAGGAAATCAAAGAAAAACTGGGAATGAACTCTATAGATGTAGCAGTCAGGGCGAACAGGCGTAGATGGTGGGGTCATGTTACACGCATGGGAGAAGCAAGGTTACCCAAGAGACTCATGGGTTCAGCAGTAGAGGGTAGGAGGAGTCGGGGCAGACCAAGGAGAAGGTACCTGGATTCGGTTAAGAATGATTTTGAAGTAATAGGCTTAACATCCGAAGAGGCACCAATGTTAGCACTGGAGGAATTTTATAAGGGGGCTATGATCCAGACTGAACGCTGAAAGGCTCCAGACTGAACGCTGAAAGGCATAATCAGTCTTAAATGATGATGATGATGATGGTGTACAAAGCTGTAACTTTCTACGCCCTAAACGTCCATCTTACAAGTCAATGGGCATTTGAATAATTTCGGGTTCACCCTGCGAAATTGCCGAGCTTAAGTTTAATAAATATGTTTTAAGTATTCGTGTTAAAGTTGTGACTGTGTGTCCACTGTTATTTTACATGTTATGTTAAAGTTGAAATTGAATAATGTGTCTTAACTGGAGTTGTTTGTTAAAGTTATGATTAAATTAGGCCTTAGTGGGTTCTGTCAATTTTGGTGGGATATTGTGGAAGATGATTTATTAACTTGTTTATGATTTTATATAACGAGAGTTTCTTAAATATTTTGCCTGACTGGCGGTTCTCGTTGTTTATGGGAGATGATTTATTAACAAGCTTATGATTTTATGTAATGTAAGTCTCTTAAACAGTCTTGCCCGAGTGGCGCCTGTCAAATTTTATGTGATTGTTTGGGCTAGTTAATAAACCCATTTGAACTGAAATGTTTACTTTATTGGGTCAGCCCTTCCACCCCATTTAGATTTAAAGTTAAACAAACAGGCGATAAGTAAAAACGTATGAGTACAAACTGCAACATTAAGTTTACCCAGTTCTGTGCCCAAGTGACTAATGCCAAAAAAAAAAAAAAAAAAAAAAAAAAAAAAAAAAAAAAAAACTGCTATTGTTCACGAGTACGAGTTACATTGACAGCCGACCTTGTTTTCTGGGTCCTTCATATTTTTTGTCTCTCAGTTCACCTCATAATTCACTTTCATCCGCTTGTTCACTAACAAACTGTCAGCTGTAGACTCATGAGACAGCCAGTATTGCTGTACACAGTAATAACTGTTAAGGCAACATCACTGGGAGGTGTTTAGGTAAACAGGTTCCACGCATGTCACAGCCACTGCCACCGCCAGCTGGCGACAAAGCATTGCTCAGTCAATTTCCACGCTCACAATGCTTCATTACTGTTCCAACCGGCCACAGTGTAACGCCATCACGGACAATGCGGTGTCCTCCATTCAGCAGCTTCCCCGACGCCACTGCAAAGTCAAACTGTCCAAAAATTGCCACACAACGCCTCCCCTAACGCCCTGCCCACTGCCGCATCCCTACCCACCACCCGCTCACGATTCCGCCAGAGAAATCCGAACGTAACGCTTGCACGGGCTCACTCGACCGTACAGCGCCGTGTCGTCATCATCCGGCAGACGTTAATCGAAATCCCGCGAGCCGAGTTCGTTCCGTACTGCTCCACCCACGCACCCAGACCCTGCTGTCCGAAAAACGGCAGAAAAAAAAGGAGCGGAAAAGCTCCGAGATCGCACGCACACTGCTCGAAGCCGTGTGAACGCCCAGAGGCATTTGCGTGTGCTGTGCCACCGTGAGGGTGCAAGGCATTAACGAGGACGCGCATATCGATTACGCGAAGACAAAAGACAGGCTCCCCTCATCTACCGACAAAGCGTGGCAGGCTCTGGTCGTTCTCTCCTCCCCCCCCCCTTCCCCCCTCCGCCTCCCCACCATACCGTGGCACACCTCGACCCGTCATTTTTACCCCCTCCATCCTCCACCCAGGCTCCGTGTGTGGCTCACAAGCGCTCCAAATTCCGACCATATGCCACGGTACTGCGGACCTGCTGCTCACAGATGGCAATTATTCATTCCCCCTCCCTGTGCCTACTGCAGGCGGAATAACTAGATCGTCCCCTCTCTCTGTAGCAGCAGCCAAACTTGCAAAATGTACGTGCTCCCCCCCATTCGCTGTACGTAACGTCAGGAACAATAAAGGTGGCCAACCCACCGTTTGACCACCGCGGAACAGCTGGTTGTCATAAACAGTAGCCGGCGGAACAATCGACAGTGGCGGCAGGACCGCGAGTAACAAATTACACTCATCGCTTATTCAATACACATGCCGTCCCCATTCCTTGCTGTCTTTTACTCCTCTGTGGTGCCGAAATTTTCGGTGATAAATCGCTTCACGTATTAGCCGCGAACGGCCATAATAGCTACAAACTCAATGAAGTCGCTATGGGTGGAGGAACAAACGAAAGAAAGCGCGTGCAGTGGGAAAAAAAGAGTACAATTACTTCTACGTCACTACTGTTAAAGGAGACTGACGAAAGAGTGTAAATGAAAACAGAAAATAATTACATAGTAAAAAAAAAAGGAATCATCTGAGCGCCTGTGCCCTGAGGTAAAAATCTGTATTCATCCAGAATGAGATTTTCACTCTGCAGCGGAGTGTGCGCTGATATGAAACTTCCTAGCAGATTAAAACTGTGTGCCCGGCCGGAGTGGCCGTGCGGTTCTAGGCGTTACAGTCTGGAACCGCGTGACCGCTACGGTCGCAGGTTCGAATCCTGCCTCGGGCATGGATGTGTGTTATGTCCTTAGGTTAGTTAGGTTTAAGTAGTTCTAAGTTCTAGGGGACTGATGACCACAGCAGTTAAGTCGCATAGTGCTCAGAGCCATTTGAACCATTTTTGAACCCGACCGAGACTCGAACTCGGGACCTTTGCCTTTCGCGGGCAACTGCTCTGCCATCTGAGCTACCGAAGCACGACTCACGCACGGTCCTCACAGCTTTACTTCTGCCAGTATCTCGTCTCCAACCTTCCAAACTTTACAGAAGCTCTCCTGCGAACCTTGCAGAACTAGCACTCCTGAAAGAAAGGATACTGCGGAGACATGGCTTAGCCACAGCCTGGAGGATGTTTCCAGAATGAGATTTTCGCTCTGCAGCGGAGTGTGCGCTGATATGCAACTTCCTGGCAGATTAAAACTGCGTGCCCGACCGAGACTCGAACTCGGGACCTTTGCCTTTCGCGGGCAAGTGCTCTACCATCTGAGCTACCGAAGCACGACTCACGCCCGGTCCCCACAGCTTTACTTCTGCCAGTATCTCGTCTCCTACCTTCCAAACTTTACAGAAGCTCTCCTGCGAACCTTGCAGAACTAGCACTCCTGAAAGAAAGGATACTGCGGAGACATGGCTTAGCCACAGCCTGGAGGATGTTTCCAGAATGAGATTTTCACTCTGCAGCGGAGTGTGCGCTGATATGCAACTTCCTGGCAGATTAAATCTGCAAGTGCCCGCGAAAGGCAAAGGTCCCGAGTTCGAGTCTCGGTCGGGCACACAGTTTTAATCTGCCAGGAAGTTTCAGCTGTATTCATAATTCGCAAGTCTTCCAGGCGCATAAAATGTTATCGATTTCGTTCAGCTAGCATTTCAGATATACAGAAGATTCAAAGTGGCAGAAAAATAGAAATCTCATCAACTAGAAGAGTACACTGTCCAGCTACATAACTGTAACCACCGGCTAGGTTTAACGTCAACACGCACTAACTGGTGCGCAGGATGCATTACTAGCCATGGAGGGTATATAAAGCATGTCAGAGGACGCGGAAAACAGTGCAGTCTTCGACATGTTACGGAAACGAAACGACTTATCTGACGTCCAAAAGGGCGTGACCATTGACTTTCGGGCCAACAGTGGAAGTATTTCCGGCAAGGCTAAGTTTTTTAAGAAGTTCTAGTGCCGCTGTGGTTAAAGTATATCATGCATGGTAAAACGGTGCTATCCAAAACCGTCGCCGAGGTAGCTGTGGTGCATGACAGGCAGTACATGAGATGGATATACGACGGCTGAGGCGACGAATGGACGCACAACTGTTGAGCTACAGAGCACCAACATGAACCGAGGGGCTACCAGCAATATCTCCTCAATGACCTTTCAGCTAAGGTACCGGTTTATGGGCCTCAGCAGCAGGTGCTTGGTTTATTCATGGATGCTGACTGCGGTTCATCGGCGACGAAAGCTAGACTTTGCACGCCAGTACTGCAACGGTCGTCGAGTAGATGGTGACAGGTGGCATTTTCAGATGAATCAAGATTTATGCTCCATCGGACTGAAAGAAATCGTCGGAAGGGTCCAGACCGGAGGAGGGAACGGTATGGCGTGGGAAAAGTTTTCGTCGCATTCCCTGGGTTATCTCGTCATTCTGGAAGCCGCAATGGCTCAACACAAGGTAGCTTCTATTCCTAGGGAGAACGTCCACCCCTACAAGTACTTGCTTTTCTTCTCTGTATGATGGCATCTACCAGGAGGCACAATGCAACGTTTCAAACAGCTCGCAGTGCCCATGGGTTGTTCGAGGAGCACCAAGATGAATTTACCGCACTCGCCTGGCCACGAAACTCCCCGGTATAAGCCCAGTGGATAATTTGTGAGACCACCTCGATCGTGCTGTTCTCGTCATGTATCCATAACCTAGTAATCTAGCTCAGCTGACCATGACACTGGAGTCAGCATGGATCCACATTCCTGACGGTACCTTCCAGATCACCATCGAATTTCTTCCTAAACCCTCGAAGAGGTTTATTCAGGCTTTTGACAGGTCGTTTCATTAATGTGACATCACCTGCAGCACGATCTTCTAGAAAGATGAATGCAAAAATGGTTCAAATGGCTCTGAGCACTATGGGACTTAACGTCTGAGGTCATCAGTCCCCTAGAACTTAGAACTACTTAAACCTAACCAACCTAAGGACATCACACACATCCATACCCGAAGCAGGATTCGAACTTACGGCCGTAGCGGTCGCGCGGATCCAGACAGTATGGCCTAGAACCACTCGGCCACTCCGGCCGGCAAAGATGCATGCAAATGATGTTTTTTTTGTTCCTATAAAGTAAACATACTGCTCTATATCGGGCCATTAGCTTCGGCTGATCGCTATTTAGGCGAACTTGCTCGCTGGCTGGAAAAAATGGAAAATAATGTTTTAAAAGGAGTCATTTTCCCGAATGGGTTGTTCTTCTATTTTGAAAGAAACACTGTTGCATTAATTAGCAGTTAACTGATTCCCAACCCTTCGAAACTGTGAAGCCACAGCACGCCAAAGAGTGTTATGTTTACAATACGTTACGGTACATATAGCAGTGTGTGAAAAAGCGACATTTGATGGCGGCGCTAATAAGAATACCGCGCAACCAAAATAGGCATTGGCATGGCTACAGAAAATGTGAAAATACTTCACAAAATTAAATAGTGCAACCCTTATGCTTTTACCGTACCAGCATACGTATCACATACGGAGTTCACGTCTGCAAAAACTGTGCCTGCATTTCTACGTCAAACTTTCAATTCTTCTACAGCAGCATCAGACTTGTTTGCCGCCATACAAAATATTTTATAATTTTACGTACACTCTGAATAGTCAGTACAAGAATTCAGCATCAGTCGCATCGAGGCTTACCTGTAAAGTAAACTCGACACAAAAGGATTTGCCATTTCTTCCGCCTTATACCGTCAGCCCACATCTCGAGCACAACAGCGTGTAAACAAGCGTTTCGGAAATGCGGGTGCTGATGACCCACTTACATGGTGTTCAAACAAATGTAGGTCGTAGCGCAAGTGATGAATTCTTCCCAGGACACACCACACAACTGAAAATACTATCCTCTCCGGCCCCTTGATCTACGTTCAAGTTTGAAAATTGCTACGCAGGCTGAGCCGCATAACGTAGCAGTTACCTTTGTATCTGACGATCGTTCTGCGCGAACAACTTCCTATTCAAGTATAGGTAAAGAAAAATGTTTTCATAAGCAAAGATGAAAGATATGTTCGTGAGCTACGACAGGTATTACTGGCCTATGTTCTTTTGACACATGGTCTAGCCTTATGGGAAGGCGTGATTTAGACTTAAAATGCTAGGAATTCGCACATTAGGAGTCAGTATTTGAGTGACAGTCTCGCTACCCCAGAGCACATCGTCCTGACCTGCAGACGGTTCAGTAACATTTAGCACATAGGACAACAAAGAAGGTCACTAACACAACACACCATAACGTCATAGTACGCAATGAAAGCGCATGCAACACACTAAATACGCTAAACGACTTCTTCTCTGCAGTACTGCACAATGAATATTTGAAAACAAGACGATTTTGTGAACAACAAAATATGCAGCAGTTCAACTGACTACGATGAATGGGCAAGAGTTGAAGACGTTTAATATGTGACATTTACTGATTGGCAAACAACTATAACTGTAAACAGATACAAAAATGTTTGAGATGGCTCTGAGCACGCTGGGACTTAACATCTGAGGTCATCAGTCCCCTAGAACTTAGAACTAAAACCTGACTAACCTAAGGACATCACACACATGCCCAAGGCAGGATTCAAACCTGCGACCGTAGGGGTAGCGCGGTTTCAGACTGAAGCGCCTAGAACCGCTCGGCCACAACGGCCGGCCAAATAGATACAAGCTAGGTATAGAAAGCGACCGGTTGTAGTAACCAAATGTCACCATAAACCTACACAGAAACGTACATACAACGAGAGCGTGCCGTAAAAGTAATGCCTCCGAATTTCTTATGCGAAAACTGTGGTGTCACCGCCAGACACCACACTTGCTAGGTGGTAGCTTTAAATCGGCCGCGGTCCATTAGTACATGTCGGACCCGCGTGTCGCCACAGTCAGTATTTGCAGACCGAGCGCCACCACACGGCAGGTCTTGAGAGACGGACTAGCACTCGCCCCAGTTGTACGACGACTTTGCTAGCGACTACACTGACGAAGCCTTTCTCTCATTTGCCGAGAGACAGTTAGAATAGCCTTCAGCTAAGTCCATGCCTACGACCTAGCAAGGCGCCATTAACCATATCTGGAGAGAGTCTTATTTGTATCGTCAATAGCGATGTACCACAATGATGGATTAAAGATAAGTATTAGACAAGCTACGTACTTTTCTTATTAGCATTCATTACTTATCCTGTTCCAGACTTCACGCCAGTCAGCGTGAGTTGACGCGTGCCCTTTCGGTAACCTCACCCTGTGTCTAGACTGTCTTGTCTAGACACAACAAAAGTTGGCGACGAGCCAATAGCGTTTGTATTAATTTGCTTGTGTCATGGCTTCGCCACAATCTCCAGATGTACTGTCCGAATTTTATCGCTTGCACAATCAGCAGACGCAGGCGTTATTGGATGCCCTTGGACAGCTCGTCCAGGGTCAACGTGCGCTGCAAAACGATGCGGCCGCCGCCGCTTCATCGCTACCGCAGCCACAACACGACCGTTCGCCGATTTGCGGGGGAGGAATGTGGTGTCACCGCCAGACACCACACTTGCTAGGTGGTAGCTTTAAATCGGCCGCGGTCCATTAGTACATGTCGGACCCGCGTGTCGCCACAGTCAGTATTTGCAGACCGAGCGCCACCACACGGCAGGTCTTGAGAGACGGACTAGCACTCGCCCCAGTTGTACGACGACTTTGCTAGCGACTACACTGACGAAGCCTTTCTCTCATTTGCCGAGAGACAGTTAGAATAGCCTTCAGCTAAGTCCATGCCTACGACTTAGCAAGGCGCCATTAACCATATCTGGAGAGAGTCTTATTTGTATCGTCAATTGCGATGTACCACAATGGTGGATTAAAGATAAGTATTAGACAAGCTACGTACTTTTCTTATTAGCATTCATTACTTATCCTGTTCCAGACTTCACGCCAGTCGGCGTGAGTTGACGTGTGCCCTTTCGGTAACCTCACCCTGTGTCTAGACTGTCTTGTCTAGACACAACAAAAACCCTTAAAGTTCTGTAAATAAAACAAACGTTGCTGACATTCTACATCTTTATGCTTCATGTCTACATATTTCTGTCTCAACATAGTCTCTGGTGACGGACACATTACTCCCAAAGACCAGTTTTTTTGATACCGTCACTGTAGAGTGTTCGACTTTGTTGACGCAGCCACGACCTCATCTCTGCCTCCACCGCTTCATCACTGCCAAAGCGAGGGCCTCGAAGGTGTTCTTTGTGTTTGGAAGCAGATGAAAATCGGATGGAGCCTTGTCGGGACCGTATGGAGGATGACTGATGACAGTGAACTCAAGGCGTTGGATCGTTGCAGATGTTGCAGCGCTCGTATGCAGTCTGGTCATGCTGCAGGTGAGGGTGCTCCCGTCCACACAGCTTCAATCCTGCCAGTACCTCGTCTCCTACCTTCCAAACTTCACAGAAACTCTTCTGCGAACCTTGCAGAGGTAACACTCCTGGAAGAAAGGATATTGCGGAGACATGGCTTAGCCACAACCTAGGGGATGTTTCCAGAATGATATTTTCACTCTGCAGCAGAATTGAAGCTGTGTGGACGGGTCGTGAGTCGTGCCTGGTAGAGCACTAGCCCGCGAAAGGCGAAGGTCCCGAGTTCGGGTCTCGGTCCGGCACACAGTTTTAATCTGTCAGGAAGTTTCATAACAGTGCACACTCCGCTGCAGAGTGAAAATCTCATTCTGAGGAAGAAATCTTCTAATTCGGGAGTCGTTTACAGCACAGTGTTTCTCACACAGCGACGTAGTTACGTTACACACCGCTGTGTTACACGCTACAATTCGGAGCCCTCTAGCGGCAAGCAGCTACAAATATGTAGACGTGAAGACTAAAGATGTAGAGCGTTAATAACATTTGTTTCATTCAAAAAGTCTTAATAGCTTTCACATAAAAACTCCGGAGGCATTGCTTTCCAGCACACCCTCGTAGATGTAGACGTAACTGGTTATTGTACTACAGTGTCACCTGTACATGGTTGCATATATTAGCTTTAGTTATCGATAACTGTAAACATAGTTCACATGACATCCTACATATTACAACTGGACACAACAAAACAGCTAGACTGCAACACTTAGGATGAACGAAATGACATTGGAAAAGTAAAGGCGGCTGGACGTCAATAGCTCGTTAAAGCATTCCGAGGCTTTCATCTCCGGATGCTAAGATGTATATTTTTGTTAATCAGTGTACAAATGTTGCATTTAAAAAACTAAAAGGAAACAAAAGGCAAATTTCCACGTGGTAGGGTGCGCGTGATTGTTTTGGACGGAGATGACCTGGTAACCTCAACAGTCAGTACAAAGCATACCAGCAATAAAGAATTAGGCAGGCGCCCATAAAAATAAAGCAGAAATTGAAAAAATTGGTTTTCGTACGTTTTACGCATGACTCTAGAATTTTCTTGTTCCTTCTCTGTTCATTTCATATACTGCATTAACTAGATAGAGTTGGTCATGCACTGTTACGGAATTTTATCATTCTTTTCTTGCAACGGAGTGCCGCAGGGTACAAGGGGCGGATCACGTTCCTGCAATCACTTCTCGCCTATGCGTAATTCTGCCGTTAGCTCTAAGAGAGGGCGCTGATTATGTGCAGCACTAAGTTTTCGTTCACTGTGGCTTCTTTAGCGATTTGTTTTATACTTTTTTTTAATATTATTCTGTGCACTGTCAAAGGTGTTTATTACTTACGTCATTATCTAGAATATTGGCACTTGAGCAAATGTCAACTACTTTCTCTTAACTCTTCCACTTTTTAACAACCTTACTTTTGCCGTGTTGTATTTCTTCGCTTTTTATGATTGTAATGCCTTTTTATGCTATAAGCTCATTACAGCTTCAACTATGGTATCCCCCTTTATTTTACGCCGTTCAATTAATTATTGGAAACTAGTGTAGGACTACATTAGCGACATCTGATGAACGTACAACACAAACATCTTGTGGCTACTGTACGGCAGCTTGTTTTTAACGGTAGTGCTACTGACAACATGAATCGTGCATATGATGTTATTTATGTATATTTGACGATGCTGATGCTGATTTTGCATTTAACATTTGACGATGTCACTATGGCTGCAGTATATTATGACTTCGTTTTTATAAACCAGGTATGCTTGTGAAAGCGCACAAATGCATATATATGTCAGTAGTGCTTTTCATTACAGTCTATTTATTGTTTTTAAGCTGTAGACAATTGGCGAGTGTACTTATATTTTTTACCATTTTTTTGCTGCACATCTGATGATGGTCATTATAGACCAAAACCGGTAATATGCCAACAAAAAGTTTGTGACGATAGTCGTAAATTTAACTAACTAAAAAAAAAATTCTGCTGCTTATGTTTTAAATTCATAACGGAATACCAAAGAGTTTGTCCTTTTTTCTTATCTGATCTGAAGCCCTCCCACCAATATCTCCGCAACTGACAAAGCAGAATCATCAAAAAAATAAACAATGATAATAAAACGTAAAGGGCTCTCACAATTGGCTCTCTACAGTCAACTGTATGTGGAACAGATTATCGGAGGTGTCTGTTGTAGTCGAATGAAGAAGAGATTAGCACAGTGTAGGAGCCGGCCTCTGTGGCCGTGCCGTTCTAGACGCTTCAGTCTGGAACCACCGACCGCTACAGTCGCAGGTTTGAATCCCGCCTCGGGCACGGATGTGTGTGATATCCTTAGGTTAGTTAGGTTTAAGTAGTTCTAAGTTCTAGGGGACTGATGACCTCAGTTGTTAAGTCCCATAGTGCTCAGAGCCATTTTTAAAGAATGCAGGAAGAGGTGGAGAAGGGCCAAACAGAGAAGTGAAAAAGCGGAAGGAGGAAAAAGAAAACATTTAAACGAAAAGTACTCGCGAAAGGTGTCAGAAGATCCATTTGTGAACGGAGAGTAGCGCTACAGAATGCGGTGGCCGGAAGCAGCTGGCTGCAGATTGGGATAGGCGCGCGGAAACATTGTGATGCAAACTGGCGCCGGCGAACATCCGCTCCTTTCTGCGCGCCGGAGAGTCGCGGCGACACAGAAGGCCCGCCCCGGCCGTGTCATTATCCGCTGCCGTCTCCCACAATAAAAATGAATGCGGGCCAGACTTTCCGCCGTCGAGCGTGACGGGGCAGCAGGCGCGGGCAGTCGAGTCGTGTCAGCTGCGCGTTTCTCTGTTCTGCCGGCGCTTCATGACTCGGCCAACTGTTGTGCAGCAGTACCCGCTCATTGTACTCCCCGCTCTCTGGGGCTAGGTGGTGCCCCTTACCCCCCGCCTCCCCCCCCCCCACCCTTTCAACTGCACCACCCCATGCGCGCACGCGCGCTACCAAACGCCCCCCCCCCCCCCCCAATCTCATTACCGCCATGTTCGCACCTGGATGCCCAACCGGAAACGTAGGCAGGCAGGCGCGAAAGGTCACAGCGGCAGCTCCTCAGCGGCCGTTTCTCTTTGCTTCTCGCAGAATTTGTTTCTAGACATACATCGAGGCAACAAAGATCACGGGATACCTAATACACTACTGGCCGTTAAAATTGCTACGCCAAGAAGAAATGCAGATTTTGTGTTACTTAAAATCCGTCTTGATTGCAATTTTTTTATTATTATTATTCATATGACCGGTTTCGGTTCATTCAGAACCATCTTCAGATCTGATATTTCAGTTACTGGAGTAACCCGTCCAAATCCAGCAACTTTCCCATGCTACGTCACATGTGATAAGGAGAAGGGACAGGATGATAGGACATCTGCTAAGACATGAGGGAATGACTTCCATAGTACTAGAGGGAGCTGTAGAGGGCAAAAACTGTAGAGGAAGACAGAGATTGGAATATATCCAGCAGATAACTGAGGACGTAGGTTGCAAGTGTTAGTTTTAGATGAAGAGATTGGCACATGGGAGGAATTCTTAGCGGGCAGCATCAAACCAGTCAGAAGACTGATGACTCAAAAAAAAAAAAAAGGAAACCTGTATGAATATCAATTTGTAACCAGTTTGTATAACTCCTTCGTGCTGCGTCGTTTTTTCCTCTTAGCTTGTATTAACTTAAGTAACTGGTGAGACTGATTGCGCTAACCTGTCCTCTAGCAGCTGAAGAATGTTAGTCACTCAAAACAGAGGAAAGTAGACAATTTTCTAAAATACAAACAATATTTGAAGGACTAAACTCTCCCACAACTGACTGAACACCTAACGTCCCTTCAATCTCCTTATTGCAGTTTCCCTAGTCAAGTCATTCTCAAATATTACCGATTTGTTTCGTCATAAATTCTATCGTGAAAATTTCAATGAACCCTATTTAACTCACTTCAAAATATTTTGATGTTCATGTATATTATCCACAGAAAATTATCGCAGCACAACCCCGTACATAACGAACGAACCGCGGCCATCCATCGGAACTTTCTGTCGATAAGTATTTTTAATTCTGAACAAGCATCAGTTCGCACCATCGGCATTTGTAATCTTGAACGGGCACACATACGAAAGTGTCTAAATTCCACCCCCAAACAGCAAAGATAGGAATATCGCTGTTTTGTGGACATTTATCCTTATTTCTTTTCTTGGTTTTCACTTCCAGTATCGTTGAGCTGTACAAATTGAATCTCTAATCACGACGATTGCAATTTCGACTGCAGCATCAGTCGTATTCCACTTCATAATGACTCAACGGTCGAAAGTACAATAGCGGTACTGGAAATTAAGCTGATAACCAAAGGCGATAATCTTCATCAGAAATTTTCACGACTATGAACTCTGCTGAAAAGGAAAATTTCCATAACCATCTAGTCCTGGCCTATAACCACGAAGTCTTTTGAGACGAATTCATTGTGTTAAATGTTGTTCATGCATTTTTCGCGTTGATTCTCCACAAAAATGTCACTTTTCGACAATGACTCAAATTGTCTTCGTCACGAAGGGAATAAGTCGTCAAAGAAGTAACGGAATCATAAAGAGGTGAGCATCATTACTTCATTTTCATCAGGCGAAAGATAATTAATGCGACAACATTACACAGATCTCTCATTATCGTAGAGAAGGCATATATTATAATCGACATATGTTTTGCTGCCTCCCGTATCATTCTTGTTTTTAAAGCTAGCTGTTCGTGAGCTAAATTGAAACAAATATTGTCTTGCCTTTGATTACGAAGGGTATAGCAGAATTAACCTATGTTGTTGTACCTACCATCTAAACGAATGAAAATATCAAATGTATAGTTAATATTACACTGTGCAGTCATTTTCAAACGTATTACGTTACAAGCGAGTACCAGTATTTCATTCGCTGAAAGGTCAAGCCGAGGATAAATCTGAAACCGTGAAATGGTATGATGTAATAACTGCAATTTTACGTATTTTGTTGTAGAGGTGCGTTTATCTGATACCGAGTCGCAAGAAGCATCTTTTTCTCTTCTACCTCAGAACATGAAACTGTGTAACAAAAACCCTAGCACAAGGCACGAATTACATATTTATGAGGCTTCCGCGATGCAACAGCGAGGCCATGTTTTGTACTGTCTCGACGGTACGGTCTCGCAGCGCGCTTTTGTGCGAAAAGCGCGTTATTCTCAGGTGGCCAACTGCATATTCACTTTCCCCGAGTTTTTCCTTAGGGCATGTTACGGAGCAGACATTTGTCAAGAGCGGACGAGGCGTTTCGCAGAAGTAGTAGGTTTTTTTTGTCAGATCTATGCCGGGATGTCACCCCCCCCCCCCGCCCTTTTTTTCTCTGTCTCTCTGCCTCCCTCTCTGTCTCCCTCTCTCTCATCCACTTGCTTCTTATTTCCTATTCCTTACTCCACGAATCAGGCCAACTGTGAACGACATAAAACAGTTGCTCATTATAAGTGTTTTCGGCCGGTTTCTTCCTGAATTTCTTACAGTCCTGAATTTTTTTTCCCTTCCTTCACTCTACTGATTTCTCTGTTTCTCGGTGACAACCGAGCGAGGTGGCGTAGTAGTTGAGATATCGAACTCGGTGTTTGAATCCCTGCCCCGTCATCCAGCTTTAGGCTTCCTATGTTCCCTATAAATCACTTTGGACAGATGTTGAGATGATTCCTTAAACAAAATTATTTCTGTTTTCCTACCTCACCCTTTCCCAGTCAGTTCTTATGTTCCGTCTCGTAATTATCGCAATGTCGATAAAGTGAATAACATTTATGTTCTGTTTTTATGAAAAGTCTATATTTACTTCTAGTTTTAATTTTTTTCTGTCACGAATGCCTTTATCAGATACGTTTATCTCCTAGCTCCAGAAAGTTTCAAATGAATGTGCATGAAGTGCTGTTTAATGCTGAATAATAGAGGACAAAGCAGAACAAATAATGGAATTCCTGAAGCGGAAATACATTGCGCTAATTTCTCCAAAAACTGGAATAATTTGTGAAACATTTTCTAAAGAAGCAACAAAACTACTAGGGAAAGCACGTAGTAGCTCACTAATACCTAACGTTTCTCGCGACACAAGAGAAAAGAAAAAGCGAAAGACAGAATGTAAAGCTAAAGCTAACTGTATAAAGTAGGCGTTGCTAGTAGTTATACATCATACAGTTTAAGATAAAGTTGAAGTTAAAATTTAAAAACCGATGAATAATCGAAGCATTACCATGAAAATATTCCTGTGAGCGTGCGTCCTGTTGGACAGCAGTTCGGTAGCCTACGTAATGCTTGTTAATGCACGCAAGTAAACGCGCAGCCAATTGACCAAATGCAAATCGTATCGGATTACTCGCAGCCCTTTGTGAACAGCTGGGAGCACGAATATTGAAGTGAAAAGACCTGTTTTTCCCCGTGGCCATTCGGAAGCCAGTTTGACACAGTGGGCATAATCTGATTAATTGCCTAACTAACTGATGGTCTTTCATGTATCAGAGGCAACTGAGAACCTGATATGAAGGGCACAGGTAATTCCACGACGTGAACGAACGGCACAGAAATATCGTCTCGGTATCCAACACATCAATGGGATTTGTTACAACACACATATCAAAGAAAACGGGTGTGTCATTCGCGAACAGCTGTGTACAGCTCGCATAATACCAGAGCCTAGCGTAGCAGCTGAGTTTAAGCTTATCGAGTGATGTTGAAATTCGAACATTCTAAAGGCGTCCCTAAAGATCTTCGCAACAAGAGATTTATACCTTTAGCAGACAACATACAATAGAGTTAAGCAACAAGGGAATTTGCAACCAGTTGAATGTCAAAGGCTCGAATAATTGTAAAAAATATGGATGAAGGAAAATAAAAATTCCGAGATAAAATAACTGACGCATTACAGATAGCCATCAGAAAAAGAAAACGATCTTTTACGGGTATCCAGTTGATTGAATGAAACATGAACGTACAAGAAGATTTTTGAAGACCTTAATCAAAAAGAAAATCATCGCCGTCTAAAAAAGACGAAGCAAGAAAGATTAGAGTTTCACGTCCCCCCGACAACGAGGTCATTACAGACGGAGTACAAGATCGGATTGTTTTAAGGACGGGGATGTAAACCTGTCATGCCTTTTCAAAGCAACCGTAATATGCCTGCAGCGATGTAAATAAATTACAGGAAACCGAAACCTGGATGATCGGGCGTGTATTTGAACCATCATTGTCCCGGATGTGAATCCAGTACAAAAAACAAGAATTGGATGATATATATGAAAGCGATACGCTAACTACTTCGTACGAGTAGTCATGGATCTGGAGGGAAATTAAATGGAAATTTTTAAGATGATTGAGATATACTAAAAGACACACCAGGAAAGTGTAATACATACAAAACAAGCGGAAAATCAAGAAGAATTCTTGTTGCCAAACGAAGGAAATTCCATACAAGGACCAGACGTGCAAAGAGAGCAGAAAAATTCCAAGGTTCTCCATTCCAATACTTCATTATAGACACTATAAACGGAGACTGTTGTTCCCATTCAATGACGATTACCTTGAGATCTATGTGGGATAAAATGCGTAACAATATTTTGACGTAAATCTACGCTGTCATATTTGAGCATATAGAAGACGGGCACCAGCGTCTAGTACCAGTGTTTATTGAATGCAGTCTCGGATTTAATGTGCATACAAGCTAGAATTGTTGAGCACAGTAATCTGAAGATGGCCATCATAAATTGAAACCAAGCATTTACTCCAATCTGCAGTCAAATATTAGAACCAAGGAACTTTGACATTAATCCCCGATCATTTCCATTCTCCACAGAGAAGATCACACATTTTCACAGATAATATGGCTCGAAGACGAAGTAACCTTTTTAGCTGAAGTAACAAAAACTCGTAAGTAATGAAGAGTTGGTACCAGTTGTGCCTATGACGGTTTTCGTGGAGTGTCAGTACAATAAAATTTTCGCGTGTTTCTTTACGGGAAGGCTACTCTCTAGTCTACGACGGAAAGAGATCTAAGGCAGCAAAAACCAAAAGGTGAACATTTTATTTCTGATACCAAATGATTCAATTGGGACAGATTTTCCTCAAATCATATGCTTGAATCACAGAGCTGCATGAATGGTGTACTACGGAGAAATTGAAAAACAAAAAGTTAGAAGCAATGGTTGTCTAGTGGTGCAGGACGACTTTAACTTGCGTGAGCAAGTATGAGATAAGAAAATCTTAAAATATCAAAGAACGAAAGGACCCCCGTAGAAAAGCTGTCTCAGACCAAAGATAATACACTATGATCAAAGGCACCTGGACACATATTTGTTGACATTTAACATGGTGCGTGTCCATCCTTCACAATTATGATATGGTGTGAGTCCGAACTTGGCAATTATGACGGTTTGAAGTACTATAAAGTCTAGGGAACGAAATGAACCTACATAAAAGCCATCTCAGACGGAAGATAATGCACTGTGATCAAAGGTGCCCGGACACGTATTAGTGGACATTAATATTTAGTTTATCAACCCTTCGCATTTATGACGGCTCGAACTCTTCCGGAGTGACTTTCAAAGAGGTGTCTGATAGGCTATGGAGGGAGTCGAAATCAGAGAAGATTGTGACGTTAGACGCTGGAGGGTTCCATTTGGTTGAGATCGGAACCCTGGGTAGGCTAGCCCATTTCAAGAATTTGTCCAGAAACCATCGCCTCACAGATGCTGCTTTAAAACATGGTGCAGTTTCATGCTGACAGTCGTCTCCGAATTTTTCTTCTACTCTAGTATTTTCTTGTTCCTTCTCTGATCTTTTCATGAGACTACATTAACTAGATAATGTGGGTCATGCACCGTTACGGAATTTTATCATTCTTTTCTTGCAACGGAGTGCCGCATAGTACGAGGGGCCCTCTGGCAGTCACGTTCCTCCAGCCACTTCCCACCTGTGCGGAATTCTGGCGTTAGCGCTAGCAGAGGGCGCTGATTATGTGCAGCACTGTGGTTTCTTTCATTGTGCCTTCCTTAACGATTTGTTTTATGGTTTTTAATATTATCCTGTGCACTATCAAAAGTGTTTATTACTTATGTCATTATCTAGAATATTGGCACTAGAGCGTATGTCGACTACTGTCTCTTAACTCTTCCTCCTTTTAACAATCTTAGCCGCGCAGGATTAGCCGAGCGGTGCCGGCACGGTAGCTCAGCGGGTTCGGTCAGAGAGCCGGTTGGCCTCTGTAATAAAAAACTGAGTGGAAGGATCAACCACCGAACTTGAACAGGATGTCTTGCGACGTCTGCAACGACCAAACACAACGATCAATAACGAAAAAAAAAAAAAAAAGCAGTCTGAGGCGCTGCAGTCATGACTTGTGCGGCTGGTCCCGGCGGAGGTTCGAGTCCTCCCTCGGGCATGGGAGTGTGTGTTTGTCCTCAGGATAATTTAAGTTAAGTAGTGTGTAAGCTTAGGGACTGGTGACCGTATCAGTTAAGTCCCGTAAGATTTCACACATTTTTGAACAATCTTACTTTTGTCGTGTTCTATTTCATCGATTTTTATTACTATAATGCCTTTTATGCGTTATTACAGACTTCAACTATTGTATCCCCCTTTATTATAGGCTGTTCAATTAATTATTGAAGACAAGTGTATGACGACATTAGCGACATCTGGTGAACTTACAACACAAACATCTTGTGGCTACTGTACGGCAGCTTGTTTTGAACAGTAGTGCTACTGACAACATGACTCGCGCATATGACGTTATTTATGTATATTTGACGATGCTGACGCTGATTTTGCATTTAACATTTGACGATGCCACTATGGCTGCAGTACATTAGGACTTTGTTTTTATAAAACAGGTATGCCTCTTCATATTTAAAGCACACAAATGCAAGTCTTTGTTAGAAGTACTTTTCATTATGGTCTATTTATTGTTTTTAAGCTGTAGTCAATCTGCGAGTGTATTTATGTTTTTTCCCATTTTTTTGACGCAGATCTGATGAGGGTCATTATAGACCGAAACTGGTAATGTGTTAACAAACCGTCTGTGACCATAGACGTCAATTAAAGTAAACTTAACAGGGTTCTTTATTTCTTAGACAGCTAGCTGCTACTTAACTTTAACAGCGTCCATGTGTTGTGGTATAAGCTCTTTAATATTAGTGCATGTTGGCCTCACTGCTGGTGAAGCCCCACTACGCAGTGAATGACAGACGCCAAACTGGAGTGCGAGTTGGTGCGTCAGTGACTGAACTAGTGACTGAGCGACTGCGCTAGTGACTGAGACTGAGATAGTGACAGAGACTGAGCCCTCAGGTCAGCTGCGGCGACCTCAATACGTGCGGTCGAGAGAGCGTTGGCAGCCTGTTGCCTGTTGCTTGCGAGTCTACCTTTGGTCTCTCACCTTGATCCAGCGCCTACTATCGATCTTCATCTTCATCTTTGTCGAACGGTTGCTGGTGACAGCTTACGCCAACACACACCCCTCTCCACATTAATGACAGTCAGTAGGTGTCCAGATAATTTTTATTAGGCAGTGCATAGGCGTAGGCATAAAGTCATAGCGAGGAGTATCCGGTAGGCAACATATATGATGATGATGATGATGATGTTTGATTTGTGGGGCGCTCAACTGCGTGGTTATCAGCGCCCGTACAATTTCCCAACCTTTGCTCAGTCCAATTTCGCCTCTTTCCTGGATGATAATGAAATGATGAGGACAACACAAACACCCACTCATATCGAGGCAGGTGAAAATCCCTGACCCCGCCGGGAATCGAACCCGGGACCCCGTGCTCGGGAAGCGAGAACGCTACCGCGAGACCACGAGCGGCGGACGGCTACATATAAATTTCCATGTTAGTTCCTTGTGGGCTAGCTTCTGACAAGTAAAGTTTCAGAGTCAGTCGGGAGTGAGCTTTTAATCAGTTCCATCTGTATGTTAACCAAAGTGTTGATTCATTTATTCCCTACCATTCAATGAGCAAGGTTACCATCAGCTGTCTGCGATACACTTCATGAGTTGCTGACAAATGGTTGAAATGGCTCTGAGCACTATGGGACTTAACATCTGAGGTCATCAGTCCCCTAGAACTTAGAACTACTTAAACCTAACTAAGGACATCACACACATTCATGCCCGAGGCAAGATTCGAACCTGCGACCGTAGCGGTCGCGCGGTTCCAGACTGAAGCGCCTAGAAGCGCTCGGCCACACCGGCCGGCTGAGTTGCTGACCTGTGTGGTACTAACTGCCAAAGTTACTGTCTGGAAGCTGATCATCCTGTGTTTAAATCGATAAATTCAAATGAAACAAGTAAACTTGACTATGTTGTGGTCTTAAGTGATCAGTTACTTGTGAAGGAACCTATAATTAGCTGAAGAAGATTTGTGAGAATTAAGAGGCACAGTAACAGGTCGATAACTTTAGAAGCTCGCTTCGTTAATAGCACGAAAGCAAATTTTAATATGCGGTACAATGAAAAGCACACTCTGCTGTGCAGTTTTGTCAAATACTTTGCAAAGTACGGATGTGATTATCGTGCTACAGTTAACGGTTCTCAACGTTACATCCCAATATGAAGCACGATTGCTGTGATCCTTACTTTTCAGTAACGCGTAACAGTCAACGTTTTCTGTGATTTAAAACCGACGAGCACAGCCTATTACGAAAAAACGCTACACAAGAGGACGCGACAGTGTGGACCGAGAGTGCTTATCGCATTGAAACGACACGAGAGCTGCCGTTCCTGCGACACGTTCACTCCTGTTTTTAACGGCAGAAGCTGAAAGTGCCGCCCGGATTCTATAGGCGGGCAGGATATAGCAACACAGAAAAGAGAGAACAAACAGCGGGTTCGCTGGCACACTTTGCGTGCAATCCACCTCGCCATTACTGTTGACGCCACGCCGCACCGGAACGAACATTTGTGCGGCGGGCGGCGCCTTTTGTCGTGCAAGTGACAGCGCGACAAAAGTTTTGCGCAACTCTCACTTACGCGGGATGCCATTTGCGAGGTGCGGTGCATTTTACGTAATCCGTGGCGTGACGTTTGAAGCTAATTAACTCCCAGCGGAACTGACAGTAGTAATAATTTTCGCGAAAACACCGAGCCGGATGGGAAAATGCCGGTAGACTAGGGGGAAAAGGAAACACGAGGGAAACCCACAGAGGGGGAACTCAAGCTTGAGGCACAACCGTCGACACCCACGAACAGTAGTACTTTCCACAGACGCATTTAGAAGTTTACAGTGTCTTTGAAAAGAGATCATACGTTTTCACAAGGTTATAATTATCTCCTAGGAGAATGAAAACGGAAATGTTAGATTAATTTTAACTTAAGCATCGAAACTAAAAGTTTATCTTGGCGCCAGAATGTCGCGTCACACTTCTCCGGCTGCCTAGTGAACCTGTACGACTGTCGTGTAGCCGCTGTCTACATCATAAAGAAAGCCTTGTTAACGGCGCGCTAGTTTGCCTCTAGTATACCCGACAAGAGAATAGCGACTGGAACACCTCAGACGTTCGCAATTGTACACATATTCCTAAATTTTGAATCAGCATATTAAGCAAATGGATCACAAAATATTACCAGACTGGATGGTCTTGCCCAGACGCTGGAAAGAAAAGAATAAATAACATGGGGGCTGCTTCATGCAGTCACACGAGAAGAGGTGAGATCAGGCATTTATTATACTTTTATGAAACTTCAGAAATCATGGTAATACACTTTCAGCTATTTTAGGATATCTATCCAGTTTTTTGACGACTACTCCTACATGAAAACACCACAAGCCTCGTAAACCTCAATCACACACACACACACACACACACCACAAGCCTCCTGACGGTATGTGACGGAGGGTAGTCCCAGTAGCGCTGAACACCCCCCCCCCTTCCATCTTCCCTGTCCAATAGCGAATGTCGCGTGGAAAGAATGATTGTCAGTAACCCTCTCTATTAGCTCTCGAAGTTTTTCCTCGTCCTCATTTCGCGAGATATATGTGGGTGGAAGTAATATGTTGTACGAGTCTTCCCGGAGGGTACTCTCTCGAAATTTCTATAGCAAACCTCTCTGTGATGCATAAGTACTATTTCATGTTTATATTTCTCAAATAGTTCAAATGGCTCTGAGCACTATTGGACTTAACATATGAGGTCAGCAGTCCCCTAGACGTAGGCTTCAAATTCAAATGATGCATGTATAACGTTGGAGAAATATAAAGCCGGCCGTTGTGGCCGAGCGGTTCTAGGCGCTTCAGTTCGCAACCACGCTGCTGCTACGGTCGCAGGTTCGAATCCTGCCTCGGATATGGATGTGTGTCACGTCCTTAGGTTAGTTAGGTTTAAGTAGTTCTAAGTGTAGGGAACTGATGACGTCAGATGTTAAGTCCCATAGTGCTTAGAGCCATTTGAATCATTTGAATCCGTAGCCGTTCGCACTAGTGTCAAAATACAGCATACACGAACATTGCCTGCATCAGAAGTGAGGTTACATTGACAGACTTTGGTGGTACATGTATTAGCTTATTTGGCAAATGTGTTGCTAGACAGATCGAATTTGACAAAAAAGTTAGATCTTTCACAAGGACCTTGAGGGGAGTTCAGATCTAGTATTGCACCATTGCCCTGCAAGGTTGCTTGATTGTGTGAGGTTTGTCAGTGTCTCCCCTTCCAACTATTTCGGATAATTAGTTAATGAAAAGCCGATGCAGTTCTTAATAATATACTTCATTAAGTCTACGAACATTTTAGAGCTTCACGTCACGCCCTTTTCAGTTGGAATTGAAACTGCATTTGTTAATATATAATTCGATGGATATACAAATATTTCACGTAATAGGAAATGAGAAGCAGGGCTTAGCTATGCAAAGTATAAGTACAGCAAGTAAAATAATTACATAGCCTTTAAATTATGTATTGACAATGGCAGTTTCAGATCCACTTTAAAATGGCCTGACTATAAAGGGCGAAAGTAATCGTGGACTTAATAAAGTTTTTCTATTTTCTTCCATGTAGGAGGTACAGTTCTGTGCAATCAGGTGAATCTTTTTCTAACACTCTGTACTGCTGTCACAGTATTCACTGACATCGACTGCCGCAGAGGCAGACTTACCCGTGTGTAACAAGTTCCGTTTGCGTCATATTTCTTGCAAGCTAGTAAGATATTTCCATACTTTTATTTTTAAGTCTTCGTCAAGTTAGGTCTCATTGGGTAACCAGTAAAATATATCCACCAGTGACTTCCTATGCTTACTACTAGAATCGATAACATCGCCGCCATACGTAGTTGTTATTGTGGATAATACTTTGGGATATCCGTCTGGCGTTCCTGAATTTCCACCAAGTTCGTTGTCAGTCTGTATTCCATATTGTACTTATTGTCTTTAATTTACCGCTTCGTGTTGTAATCAGAAGACCGAGCCGAAACCTCATTTCTTGGTTTTACTGTGTCCAACGCATCAATTTACCTTGAATTCCGAGGATTGTCGTCAACTGTTGTGAAAAAAATAAAATTGTTATGCATTCCAAAATTCTGGCTGTCAGTTTTAGGGGCGTACAACATCATACATCTTAATAAATGTCATGTAACTTTTGTGTAAGTGTGTGCTTTAAGACTTCCGCGATAACAAGATGGTGAAATGACTATCCATTAGTGCCAAAGTTAGAAGTTAAGTAGAAGTGCGGCAACTGTCAGGGATAGTGTAATGTTAGCTAAGGGGGATGAAGATAAAAAACCAGTACTTGAGATGGCGAAGTTGATTTCGCCTGATAATGGCGAATAGGAATCTAGACCCAACGTTGTTTCTAGGCAATGTTATCAGTCAGTGGGTATTCCAAGACTAAAGGCAAGTCCGATTTAGTCGAGTACGGTACCTGAGAAGACACTGCGCGGACATCTGAGGGCAGGTACCGCAAAATAGGCAAAAGCTTTGGTTTCTGCAAGGTCTATGTAGAGGTAAAAGTCCCTGAGGCAATACAAGTGACACGTAAGATGAATAAGGAGACAAATGATGGGGCCACCTCCTTGTCTCAACAGAGCGTTGAGATATCAGAATGGGCTTGTGTGTTCGTATGACAGTGCCTTGGTGGTTTCGTACAACGCCAGAATCGTCGTTTTTGCATTTCTCAAAATATCGTAAATTAACAATTAGAGAAGTGTCTATGCCTCAGTATTCGATAAGACTCTATTCGTAGTCTATACAGTTCTGGAGAAACATTCATTACTTGCAAGGGAACCTCCCCATCGCACCCCCCTCAGATTTACACTCCTGGAAATGGAAAAAAGAACACATTGACACCGGTGTGTCAGACCCACCATACTTGCTCCAGACACTGAGAGAGGGCTGTACAAGCAATGATCACACGCACGGCACAGCGGACACACCAGGAACCGCGGTGTTGGCCGTCGAATGGCGCTAGCTGCGCAGCATTTGTGCACCGCCGCCGTCAGTGTCAGCCAGTTTGCCGTGGCATACGGAGCTCCATCGCAGTCTTTAACACTGGTAGCATGCCGCGACAGCGTGGACGTGAATTGTATGTGCAGTTGACGGACTTTGAGCGAGGGCGTATAGTGGGCATGCGGGAAGCCGGGTGGACGTACCGCCGAATTGCTCAACACGTGGGGCGTGAGGTCTCCACAGTACATCGATGTTGTCGCCAGTGGTCGGCGGAAGGTGCACGTGCCCGTCGACCTGGGACCGGACCGCAGCGACGCACGCCAAGACCGTAGGATCCTACGCAGTGCCGTAGGGGACCGCACCGCCACTTCCCAACAAATTAGGGACACTGTTGCTCCTGGGGTATCGACGAGGACCATTCGCAACCGTCTCCATGAAGCTGGGCTACGGTCCCGCACACCGTTAGGCCGTCTTCCGCTCACGCCCCAACATCGTGCAGCCCGCCTCCAGTGGTGTCGCGACAGGCGTGAATGGAGGGACGAATGGAGACGTGTCGTCTTCAGCGATGAGAGTCGCTTCTGCCTTGGTGCCAATGATGGTCGTATGCGTGTTTGGCGCCGTGCAGGTGAGCGCCACAATCAGGACTGCATACGACCGAGGCACACAGGGCCAACACCCGGCATCATGGTGTGGGGAGCGATCTCCTACACTGGCCGTACACCACTGGTGATCGTCGAGGGGACACTGAATAGTGCACGGTACATCCAAACCGTCATCGAACCCATCGTTCTACCATTCCTAGACCGGCAAGGGAACGTGCTGTTCCAACAGGACAATGCACGTCCGCATGTATCCCGTGCCACCCAACGTGCTCTAGAAGGTGTAAGTCAACTACCCTGGCCAGCAAGATCTCCGAATCTGTCCCCCATTGAGCATGTTTGGGACTGGATGAAGCGTCGTCTCACGCGGTCTGCACGTCCAGCACGAACGCTGGTCCAACTGAGGCGCCAGGTGGAAATGGCATGGCAAGCCGTTCCACAGGACTACATCCAGCATCTCTACGATCGTCTCCATGGGAGAATAGCAGCCTGCATTGCTGCGAAAGGTGGATATACACTGTACTAGTGCCGACATTGTGCATGCTCTGTTGCCTGTGTCTATGTGCCTGTGGTTCTGTCAGTGTGATCATGTGATGTATCTGACCCCAGGAATGTGTCAATAAAGTTTCCCCTTCCTGGGACAATGAATTCACGGTGTTCTTATTTCAATTTCCAGGAGTGTAGTTATAAGTTGGCACAGTGGATAGGCCTTGAAAAACTGAACACAAATCAATCGAGAAAACAGGAAGTTATTTTTTCATAGTTCCATACGCAACATCTAGGAGGGTCTGAGTTCAAGAGTGCCATGGTCCCGTGGTTAGCGTGAGCAGCTGCGGAACGAAATGTCAACAGTTCAAGTCCGCTCTCGAGTTAAAATTTTAATTTCTTATTTTCGCAAAGTTATGATCTGTCCGTTCGTTCATTGAAATCTCTGTTCACTGTAATAAGTTTAGTCTGTGTTTTCCGACCGCACCGCAAAACCGCGCGATTAGTAGACGAAAGGACGTGCGTCTCCAATGGGAACCGAAAACATTTGATCGCAAGGTCATACGTCAACAGATTCCTCCACAGGAAAACACGTCTGATATATTCTATACGACACTGGTGAAGGCATGTGCGTCACATGACAGGAATATGTTGTCGACCCACCTAACTTGTACACTTCGCAAATGGGTAAAAAGATTCTTCTACCTTGCCCGATTTAGGTTTTCTTGTGGATGTGATAATCACTCCCAAAAAATTGATGAAAACATAAGAGTTTGTCACATAAACTGAAAATAAAATATTACACTTTTCACTGGAGGCAGAACTTGAACCAAGGACCTCTCGTTCCGCAGCTGCTCACTCTAACCACGGGAAGACTGCGCTCCTGAGATCACGCCATCCTTGATGTTGCCTATCTTGCGTATGGACTACTCAAATTGTATATTTTACTTATTTTTTCATAGTTCCACACAACTTCTTCCTGTTTTCTCGATTGATCTGTGTTCAGTTTTTCAAGGCCTATCCACTGTGCCAACTTATAACCGAATCTGAGGGGGGTGCGATGGGGAGGTTCCCTTGTTAGAAGAAAATAAAAGCTTTCGAAATTAAATGCTACAGAGTTCTGAAGACTGGATGGACAGATAGGAAAACTAATACGAGGTACTGTACAGGACTGGAGAGAAGAGAAATTTTTGGCACAACTGAAGCAAAAGAATGGGTCAGTATATAAGACACATCCTAAGGCATCAAGAAATCGTCAGTTAGGCAATGGAGAAAAGTATGGGAGGGAGGGGGGAGCTAAAAATTGTAGAGGGAGAACAAGGCTTAAATACAGTAAGCAGTTTCAAATGGATGTGTGTTGCAGTAGTTATGCGGAGATGAAGAGGCGTGAACAGAATAGACTAGCATGAAAAAGCACATCAAACCAGTCTTCGAAATGTGGAGCAAAACTCCACTGCCATACATTATTCGTCTTCATCTGATTTTGTAGAGACATTTTGATGTTTTTATTGAATCATCGTTCCCTCCTGGTCCAGTATGTAGCTGCCAAACTGTAGTCGCCCTATACTGTAAGGCACTGAGCGGAGAATTCACGCACTGTATTTTCCCATTTTTCTCTTGGGACATCTTCACTTTCGCACTCCCTTTACAGTTACTTTTGCCCAAGGTATTACGAATAATTTTGTAAGTGAAAAGCAGAGAGAGGGTGAAACTCAGTGCCGACAGCGAACCTCCTCATCTCGAATAGCTCCACCACCAAGATCAACGAACAGAAGCGGATAGTCATGACACACTGTGGAGAACATTGGCGCACTGTTATTGTTTCGGCAAGTTGTCTCTCTCTCTATCCTGGTCAAATACTGTCGAGAGAAGACATCAGGATTCGAACCTTCCAGACTGAGCGCCGACGCACGGGAATAATTCAGCTGCTGAATGCTAACAACTACACAGAAATAAGTAGACATAAAAAGCTAATTATCGGGAAACTACAAGCAGCGACGGAAGTTTATAAGTTCATCGGGTCATGAAGAGCTGTCAAAACATTTCCCGTTTCGATGTTTCGCTCCGTTCGTAATGAGAAGTAAAAATAATGATCAGATAACTGAAAGTTCGGATTAACTTAAAATTTTAAGCATTAGTACCTCGCTGCTGCCTTCCACCACATCGCAGTCGTGAAATGGGACAGCGCTGGACGAGAATAATGAGTGATTGTTCAACGTCATATTAGTGTATCTACAGATGAAGATGGAGTGGGAGATATGGAGTTTGAGAATCCAAGCTTTGACGGCTCCACGAACTTTTAACGTCCAGACCCGACGGATCGATCACCGTCAAAACTCCATTACGTCCTAACGTTGTGCGCAAATGTAGATATTCGGCTTTAAACGCGGGACAGTGGCATCTACTCAGGAAATGTATGCTGCCGACTTTCCCTCAGGTCTGTCTTAAGCTTGTGGTCTGGCAGTGAGATATACGATAGTCGCAGTGGCATCTCTATCTCGAATATTTGTTTTTTAAATCTGTCCAGCAGTGTTTGGTAAAAAGTACGCTATCCCTAGCATACACTCACGTAAGATCTCTCTGCGCCTCCGAAAATGCCTAATATCGGCGAGTTTTACCAGCAGTACTCAAGAACAGTGTAAGTTTTTACGTCACCTCCCTCCAGGTTGCACATTGTCTGTCCATAAATGGCATTCTTTCTTTTTCACATCCTGTTATATGTCCGTACCGCTCGAAATCGCCACTCAATGTTATTCGTATGTCCACTGTACTGCGTACCGTGACGTACCACGATACTAAGGCTATAGTATTCTTACCTCCAAATTACTCGAGTTAGACTGCCGTTAGGTGTGGATAAGTACAAGGCGTCACTTATTCCGGCAAGTGAATGTTCCGTATAAAGAGTTTTGAATTTCCGTCGAGATGCTCAAAGACGATACTGCCTGTAGCTTATTGTGACATCAGAAAACAATTCTCAGTGGTAATATTGTCCTGTGACTTACTGTGACGTGACAAAACAATATGAGAGTACTTAGAAAATGGAGTCCATCAACAAAGGAGGTGGCTTACAAAACACTCGTTCGACCTGTACTTGAGTATTGCTCATCAGTGTGGGATCCGTACCAGGTCGGGTTGACAGAGGAGATAGAGAAGATCCAAAGAAGAGCGGCGCGTTTCGTCACAGGGTTATTTGGTAAGCGTGATAGCGTTACGGAGATGTTTAGCAAACTCAAGTGGCAGCCTCTGCAAAAGAGGCGCTCTGCATCGCCGTGTAGCTTGCTGTCCAGGTTTCGAGAGGGTGCGTTTCTGGACGAGGTATCGAATATATTGCTTCCCCCTACTTATACATCCCGATGAGATCACGAATGTAAAATTAGAGAGATTCGAGCGCGCACGGAGGCTTTCCGGCAGTCGTTCTTCCCGCGAACCATACGCAACTGGAGCATGAAAGGGAGGTAATGAGAGTGGGACGCAAAGTGCCCTCCGCCACACACCGTTGGGTGGCTTGCGGAGCATAAATGTAGATGTATGTCTGTGCTGCTTAAAATTTGAGACACGGCGCCTGTGCACAGGAAAAGCAGGTTTTATATTTTTGCTACAAAAAAAAAGCTCGCTACGGAAATACCGATCGCACATAATTGTATTACACTACTTAGATTATCTAAAAATTAATATGAGGCTACTCTTTATTGTTTATATGTCGTTTCATTGTTCCAAAGCAATTAGCACCCCTCTGTATTTAGCATTTCAGGACTAGTACGAAGAATCTCTTTACAGGGACTACACACAATGATTCAATCTACAAACACGTTATGAATTATTTTGTCATTATACTCTTAGTTTATGCCTTTAACATGCATGATTTATTCAAAATAAAATGTTACGGCTAATAATTCTTTTTTAAACACCCTGTAAAGTGAGAACAAGCGTCATCTTGCCGCACTTCCTTCAGATGCTCTGCAAGTTTTCTCTGTTCCTGATGAGCACTCACAGCCTAGGGTACCGTGCTTGCATATCATAAAGAATATCTTCACAGCCTGCGTTGACTCCTCACTGGTATTTACCGGGTGGCTATCATTAATGTGGACTTGCTCACAGAGGCATAGTGTGGTCTGTAATTATCGTATGACAGCGAAACTTGGTAGATACGCTAATGCGTGCATGCGGAACCGATTTTTGCTGGAAAAATATTAGTTCCAATTCTGGACATCTTGTATAAAACTGACGCTGTGAATGTACGAAATACGTATAGAAATGTTTCCATACGTAATGGATTAGACACGGTACATGGGTAGAAAATGTCAAACAAGTGAGAAAGGCATAACGTTGATTTTATTATTAAAAGCCACTTACACCATTTGTTCAGTATGATCACCGCAGACACCGGCGAGATGCTCCACCCTTTAACTGCTCGCTGCAGTTGCGGTGAAATCTGAACAACGTGTTCCAGTATATTGTGCTCCAGAGCCAAATGTCACATGGATTCATATCAGATGATCTCTAGAGATAACACGTGCATCGAAGGTTGCATTAGGCAGACCCTTCACTGGGAAAGCGAAATGAGATATTGTCTCTTCTAACATGAAAACAGTAGTATCCACACACTTGCGCTATTCCAGAGCAGGAATCGCATGCTTTACAAGGAGATCCCGGTAACGTGTGGACGTCATGATACATCTGACAGGCCATCTAGACGTATTCTCTTCAAAGAAGAACGGACCAAGAGTACAGATGTTTGTGAATCCACACCACACAGTCACTCACGGCGAGTGCAGTGGCTGCAAGGCTTAACAGTACCCCAACTCGCCAGTTCTGCGTATTCACTGCAGCCTGTAGTGCAGGGGCGGGCAAACGTTGCACGCGGCTCGTGAGCGCGCAGCGCTGCACGTGTGCTGCTCGCGTGCAATCGTCGACTGGGGCAGTGGCGACAGCCGGCAGGTTGCGGCAGTGTAGTACCAGGCTAAGCTGCGGACGTTGATGCGTAGCGACTACAGATGGGCAAAACTGTTCTTTTCAGAGATCGGATCAGAACTGTTCACTCCCTGAAATGAACTAGCTCTTTTTCATGACTCACCACTCATTCACAACAGAAAATAAATGGAAGGCACATTGCCCTTTAAACTTGGTTTATTCCAGTACTATACCTGTATTTTGATCTTATTTGATCCTATTTTGAAGTAACACAGATAATGAGTAAGAATTTTGTATTGTTTATTGAAATTCCCACGATATGACAAAGTTTTTGATTATTGATTTATTTTGCACTATCGTGGTTTTTTGGGTGATCGGAAATGTTGTAACTTGAGATTTACATTAACAATATTTTTGGCTATAATGTATTAAAATTTCATTAACCTCGTACAAATACATCACAAGCCATATATTTTTAAAGTGAACATTTCCTTCCGAAGACGCCTAAAATCGCAAAATGCATACTAAAATAAGAAAAAATTATATAAATTTGACTGTAAGACCAAAGTGCTGCATATAGCCTTCCGCAGAATAAAACAAGGAAATTATTGGTGTATCACTTTTGCTATACATTTATCGGTTCGCTCGTAATTAAAGTGTAAATTCGAGTGACCATAATAAAAAATCCTATAGTAAGAGGAGCCATCAGGAACCTAATCTGATCAGTTTAAACAAATAAAAATAAAATAAAAACAAATGATGTATACATAACATAATTATGTAATATACATAACGGTATTACTACGAAGAACAATATCCAGTAGAGACGAACTCCGATGCAGAGGCGCTGAGTCAAGCAGGTCGAGACGCGAGCTGTATTGCTGCGTGAGCTTAAGACCGCAGAGACCAGAGTGACACCTGAGTTGCTTTGCTCAACACTCTGGGTAGAGTCGAGAACGGTGGGGTGAGCGTTGAGCGGGCGAGTTCCGAGGGTGGGGGGAGCGGTGAACGGCCACCAGTCACCCGCTCCGAGACAAATCGTCCGTTCTCTTGCGAGCAGGTTGTTGCAAGTAGTTCTTATGTTCTCCGCTAGGAGGCTCTCTGTCCAGTTGCTCGCATCAACTGCCCAGAGGGCAGGACGTGCGACTGAAACGATCGCCGACAGAGTGCGATGCGAAGTTAAGCTGCGCCAGACACTGCAGGCGGCAGACGACGCACAGAGACGGCACAGCATATGTGAAACACAAAATCCAATGGGGCACTGCACAATGCAGGCAGCCAAGGTAGAAGCAGGGCAGAGGCCGGCGCTGGCTGTGTTGTGTGGTGTGCACTGTGCTCTGACCAGCAGAGGCCCCACTGGTCTGCTCCGACTCCCTCCCCCCCTCTCTCTCTCTCTCTCTCTCTCTCTCTCTCTCTCTCTCTCTCTCTGCTGTGGGAAACGTTTGGAGCTACCGTTCTTTTTTTCTGAATCACTGATTGGTCACTCCTTTGAAAGATTCAACTCTATGAATTAGCTCAGGAGCGGATCCCCCATCTCTAGTAGTGACCACTACGTAGTCAACATTGTATTTCAAAAACCGGAAAATGCAGAGTGAAACAAGGAAACGGAGAAGTGGAGATTTGCTATCTTTTAAAAAGTAATGGGAGAATCATTTTTCCTTTGTGCAAAAACGTGAAAATTCAAAATGTTTAATATGTGGCAGTATTCTCGCTGGTCAGCGGAAGTTTAGTATTGAAGGCCATTATAACAAATTTCACAAGGACGAGTACAATTTATTGTCGGATTCTGAGCGGATGGGGAAATTGACTGAGCTTAAGAAGAGCGATCTGACGATACTAGATGAATCTGTCGTAGTTGCTGTGATCACGAGAGATTTGCGACTTCCTTTCGTCATGTCTCTCATGTAACTGATTTAACGTTTTATGGAGCACCGTTTTCAATCTTTCAGGATGACAACAATAATAGCCCAGCGGTACGAGCTTAATATAGCGAGAGCTGGAAAACTATTTGCTGAATTAGTAAGTGTCGGTTAAGAGCAAACATCAGTGATGAAAATTTAAGTAACTGCTTGCGTTTGTCTGTAAGTAGAAATTTTGTTCCACTCCACCTGTGATAATTAAATAAAACGTATCGTAGGTAATAGGTACTCTTTCAAAACACGACATCTTTCAAGCACTCCTACTAACCTTATTTTGTTCCACTCCACCTGTGATAATTAAATAAAACGTATTGTAGGTAATAGGTACTCTTTCAAACCACGATATCTTTCAAGCACTGCTACTACTAATCTTATTCCTACATTCAATAAAGCAAGCTAGGAAACAAAACGCATTGCAGAGGAAGGAGCTGACAGAAGGTATGGTGGGGAGGGGAGGGGAGATGAGCGGGTGACCAGCTTGCCCCTGTGTGCACGCAGAACATCTGTTAACTGCACGCGTGCAAGTGCACCGGACACGTGCAGGATTCCTGCCCGCCCCTGCTCTAGTGCAACATGTGCCCCGTCAGTCCGCATAATATTGCCTGGCCACGTGTCATCAACTTCGGTCAGTGACAGAAACCGAATAGCAAATTCAGTATTTTGCTGCCGATCATGAGGTTTCAGCTGCTGCCCCGTCTGGTTCTTGTGTGGTTCCATACTGTCGATCAGGGTGTGGACAATTCTTGTGAGACTGCACGAGAACTAGCACAACCTAAGGCACGTGCTGCATAGTCACTTACACTAACAGCAAGCTTGTCAGTAAATTCCACCGGGATGGAATGCCTTCCTCTTCTCGGTGCCACACGAAGCTCACCCCTATTTTCGAATTTCGTCATCACTATCTTTAAACCATTTCATGACATCGGGTCTCCCCTCAGACTCCGGCCGGTGTCGCCGTGCGGTTCTAGGCGCTTCAGTCTGCTACGGTCGCAGGTTCGAATCCTGCCTCGGGCGTGGATCTGTGTGATGTCCTTAGGTTAGTTAGGTTTAAGTAGTTCTAAGTTCTAGGTGACTGATGACCACAGATGTTAAGTCCCATAGTGCTCAGAGCCATTTGAACCATTACCCTCAGACCTCACAGCCGATATTCTCTTCATGCAACACTGTAATTGCTGCAGTTCACATGAAACATTTTACTAACAGCACAGTCTGTCTTCATAGCCATACTGTTGACTCAAGTTACCGCGTCTCAAATGACAGCATGGATGTCACGCCGTCAGACGGACAGTAGGCTATACAGAGCAAGAATTGTGGAGGGTGGGCACAAATGGAACTAATTTGTTTTTCTTCATAAATCGATCCCGCTTGAACGCACTAGCATATCTAACAAGTTTTGCTGTTGTATGATAATTACAGCCCACACTGGAGCTCCGTCAATAGCTGCACATTAATAATAACCAAAAAATGGTTCAAATGGTTCTGAGCACTATGGGACTTAACTTCTAAGGTCATCAGTCCCCTAGAACTTAGAACTACTTAAACCTAACTAACCTGAGGACATCACACACATCCATGCCCGAGGCAGGATTCGAACCTGCGACCGTAGCGGTCGCGCGGTTCCACACTGTAGCGCCTAGAACCGCTCGGCCACCCCGGCCGGCTAATAATAACCATCCGGTACTTCTGAGCTGAAAGGTTACGTTAGATGCATAAAATTACAAGCTGTATAGAGAGCACTCCATTTATCCTGTAAAACGGAAAGTACTTGATTGTCCCTGACAGTTGACATCACTCTTGATTTGCACAATGAGAGAAAAATTATACAGATGCATTACTTGTTATCGAGAATCACAGTCATTCGGTGCCTTCTGTAACAGTTCATACCTCCTCTATAAATTCGGCTCTTTGAGCTTCTTATGCAGTTGTCACTGTTTTATCTCAGAATATTTCCGGTGCAGATGGGAACGAAACATTATTGAATAGTTTCAATCACAGTCCGCAGCCTGTTAGCTCATGATGTGGTTCTAAGACGGTTTTTCTCATACGAGTATGCAAAGAGAGTGTTGGTAACCATGTCCCTCGCCGCGCGGGATTAGCCGAGCGGTTTTGGGCGCTGCAGTCATGGACTGTGCGGCTCGTCCCGGCGAAGGCTCGAGTCCTCCCTCGAGCTTGGGTGTGTGTGTTTGTCCTTAGGATAATTTAGGTTAAGTAGTGTGTAAGTTTAGGGACTGATGACCTTAGCAGTTAAGTCCCATAAGATTTCACACACATTTGAACATTTTTTTAACCATATCCCTCCTCCTGCTCGGCTACGCAAACACTTAGACCACACTGGCGCATTTGGACATGAAATATACCTACACGTAGACAGATGGAATACACAGTTACAATTCCGGAGACACGTCAGGAAGAGCATCCGCTCACGAAGTGGCACACACACTGAAAAACTCGATATAATCATGCCGACCCCCATAGAGAAACAGGAATAGCAATACGAAAAGAAGCCGAAGATGAAGTGCCTGAAGATGGTCATATAGACTGAAACACTTTCTTCACTTTCGCACATTTACCGATCGAGGTGCTGCTTCCGTCGGTTTGTGACACTAGTTCTCACAAAATCCGCAACATGCGCAGATAGCGTTGCCAGTGAATTTATTTAACTCAGCAGCTGTAGGGTCTAGTCATAATGGCATTCTCGTTTATTTGAAGTGCTTGGATATGTCAAATGTTTGACCTAGCCACATATTTGTGAGGTTACTACGCATTCCCGTATCTCTACTGTCAGAACAGAAAGTAAAACTTAAGAATAGATTGGTATATATTAGCGTCATACGTAGGGTACTGAGATGTAAATAAGAAGTTGCCACTGAATCTGAAGAAAATTATAGTTTAAGAGAAATACACGAAATACGGGACAGCATTTCCAAACGGCCATTGATTGGTTAAAACTATGGCGGATCCAGCGAGAAAATAACGCTCCAGAAACGTCATAATGAAAATGCGAGGCGGCATGATGAAATATAATTGTGTAGAATGTTGTTATGTAAAACGGTACGTTGCGTAAAATTTAAGGTTCCTGCCTAGCAACAATCACGGAAATCGGTCATTCCGGAAATACTCAGCAAACCTTTTGAAACTATCATTTTAAAATGCGACTTCTGCGAATAAACGACCAAGCTGCCACATCCCAACCTAACCGAGAGTCGGTGAAAGAGGATCCCCGATAGCTGCAATGGCTTTCATTGCTGCTTCGCTCGCCTCTCTCAACCAAATACGTAATGTGGTTCTGTATACGTCACTATGGCAACGATTCTAGTATTTCTGCAGCTCTTTACACAACTGCTGTTTTCGCCAGCAGCCGTTTGCGCTTCGTAGTTGAAAGCTGGCAACAGCAGAGCCAGTCACTTTCGCCCACTCTATTGTACACCTCGGGCTACGCTACGGATCGTTATCACAGCCCGTTTCCTTCCACTCAGGTTCGTTGGCTTCGCAATCACGCAACCAAACTAAACTTCCAAACCAACTTTTACCTCGGGCTAAGGCCGGTATTACAGTATCAAATTTCTTTGTCAAAAATCTTTGTCAAAGATCTTTGATGGTGTAATAGGGAACATTGTCAAATGTCGTCCAATATTTGATCAAATCTAGGGCCACGCTCTAGATTTGATCAAAGAGGTCGCTTGTCTTCTGTTCACTGCAATGTGACATGTTATCACATGGAGCGCTAGCATCGCTGCAGCGTTCTGTCATCTGTAGTGTTTTTATAAACATTGCCGGTAAATGCAATTCGTGTGTGCCGACAACTACAAAATTAATAGAAATGTATGAAACTGATGAGGCGCTTTACAATGTGAGGCAACCTGAATACAAAAGTAGATTAAGAAGATAGGAGACCTGACCTAACCTAACCCTCTCCTTGTATCGGAGTGTTACAGATGTAGCAGTTCTTAAGTGAATATTGTGCTTTGTGATATGAGGATACACTTCACTGAGCACATACAGAAATGTATGCTCATCCATTCTCAAGTAATTGATGTACGACTTGACGTCCTCCACTATAAACTCACGTAACAAGTTTTGTTGAATGCTTTTATCGTGTCGTCGTAAAACCCACGGCTTCGCATAGGTATGTTTCGTTTTTTTCCCCCGCTTCTCCTCCGCATGTGCACATAGTGCAATTGTGGTGCATGCCACTGCTGCGGTTAATAACAAGTTGTTGTTGTCAGCCATCTTGAACTTTGACGAAAAATATGATGACAAATACCCCTTCTAGCGCTACGTCAAAGATCTTTGTCAAATATATTTGACGGAATATTTGATCACATCTTTGATCAAATCTTTGACAAAGAAATTTGATAGTGTAATACCGGCCTAACCCAAAGATCCGTTCATAACCGCAGCCAGCTTTCTGCACGTTTGAGCATTTACCGATAGAGGCGCTACTTCTGTCGGTTTTTGACACTAGTTCTCATAACATCCGCAAGAGGCGCTACTAAACACTGCAGTTGGCGTTGCCAACTTCCCTACGGTGCGGACTAGAGTTGGGCAACACGATTCTTTTTCCCGATTCGATTCCTACGATTCAATCTCACATTGCGAATCGATTCCTACGATTCGTTCACGATTCATTCTATTCTGCGATGGCACGATTCTTACGGAATGCAAAAAGTTCTACATCTTACTCACAGATGGCAGGACATGTCTGAAATTGTCAATGGGGTTAGAATCGAACTGTGTCAAGATAATATATGCCATAAATAGTTTATGAGTAAACATGCAAATGACGTTACAAGTGTTATTCTCGATTTATACGTCACGTTCGATTTGATTGCATCTATTGTTTTATTTCAGTATGCCAGGAAAGAGGAGTCGATTTGTGCGAAAGGTGGTGCAAAATTACGTGGTATGCCAGTTTGGTTGTGTGGCTTGAACGTATCTAACTACGGACGTCTGTTTTATAGTAACAAAATCTAGCAGTGAGGCAGACGTGATTTGGTTCATATCATCCTATGTTTTTCTGTGCTAAGATGTCTTTCCAAGTCCACATCACTCTTGCAATTCATAACGCAGCTGACAGCCCTTCCACAAGGCAAATTTAGCTTAACTTTCATTTCCTCTAAATACGAAGCATAGGTATTTTGCTTTTAATTTGTCTGAGAACTTGCCACTGGCACAACTATTTACATGAGAAGACGACACTGCCAAGTGTCAGCTTGGTTTTCACGCGTAATATTACGGCCCAGGAACTTCGTTTGTTCGTTTCGAGCTTCCTTTGTTGACACGCGTCCTCCACTTGACTGCCGTCTGGTGGCCGTAATCATTCGGCACGACTCGGCATGATTCGGAAGTTGCCTTCGAAGCATAGCGTACTAAGAATCGATGAATCGTTGGAACTTGGAATCGTCACGACTCGGAAACACACAATCGTTCTTACGATTCTTTTGAACGACGATTCGTCAGTATCACCATTCGATTCTTACGATTCTTTATTTAGAGTCGTTCAAATGAACGACTCATTCACGAATCGCTACAACTCTAGTGCGGACTAATACTTAAATGTAGGCGGGCAGAGTATTGAATCAGACGTCTTCCAGAAATCTGTTCGCCTGCGAGTTAAGAGCAGGACGTGGCCACTTCATCACAGTTCCTTTGACCCTAAAGTTTTTTAATTTTATCTTATAGAGCCTCATTTGCGGCACGTCGTCGAATCATCGCAGTTTTGTGATAACGGTGACTAGCTGCTCGGCGTTTTTAGCTGGCCTCTCTGGACGACGGCTGACAGCTGGTAGCGGTCTCTTTCGGGAGTCAGCATTTCCGGAAGGCGGCACGGGGGGGACTGCACTCGGCACGCCAGCTGTCGGGTTCCGGGAACACGAACGCCAGCGCAGCGCGGCCACCTGTGGCCCGCCAAGATAAATACCGCTGACGTCACTGGCTCTCCGCGCAGAATAATGTATCCACACAGGCAATCCATCCACCAGGTTTCCGCCGCTTGTTCCGTAAGGCACCCGAACAGCTCGCTATCTACCGGCTCCTTTCTCTTCTGCACGAAAATAAATGAAGTGGCGAAATAATGTTCTCCAGCGGCTTTGTGACGTCAAGATTAATGCACACGAAGAAAGCTGGCGTTTTCTTCTGCGTTATCGTCAATCTGAAAGATCGAGTAAGCCATCTTTCCCGTCTCCCATCAGTCTCACCATCTCTGCATGTATCCACTAATCAATAACTAACAAATTTTTCGTGGCTGACGCTCATAGTCAAATAAGATGTTGCCGTCGCCTTCGATTGTTGAAACAATCTATTCATATTTCATTTATTTATTTATCTTCCAGGCACCATGAGCCAGAGATACTTGGTCGTGAAACGAGACGGTACACAGTCTACACAAAGCCAAATAGAAAATTTATAAAGAAATGAATTACAGTACTAACCCTCTTCTTCTTCTGCCTTAGATTAGGCCTTATGGATTGTTCTGGTCTCATCATCTCTTCTTCCCTGACTTCTTCCAATGCGACTGTATTTCGTCGCCTGTCGAGGGAGTCTCTGAGGTGACATAAGCAAGACATACTGTTTCCCGTCTACTGCTACATCTACATCTACGTGGCTACTGTGCAAATCACACTGAAGTGCCTGGCAGAGGGTTCATCGAACGACCTTCACAATAATTCTCTATTATTCCACTCTCGAACTCGACGCGCAAAAAACGAAACCTATGTTTTTCCGTCTTTATTTTATTATGATGAACGTTTCTCCCTATATAGGTCGGCGCCAACAAAATATTTTCGTATTCGGAAGAGAAAGTTGGTGACTGAAATTTCGTGAGAAGATTCCGTCGCAACGAGAAAGCCATTGTTTTAATGATGTCGCGGCAGGTGTAACCGAGCGGTTCTAGGCGCTTCAGTCTGGAACGGCGCGACCGCTACGATCGCAGGTTTGACGCGCAACGATGTATGTGATGTCCATAGGTTAGTTAGGTTTAAGTAGTTCTAAGTTCTAGGGGACTGATGACCTCAGATGTTAAATCCCATGGTGCTCAGACCCATTTTTGACTTTTCAGGAATATACTGATGGATCCGGAGACTATCTCGAAAAATAAAAAAGGTTTACCCCAAAGAAGTAAGAAGTTTTTATTTTTGCATTGACTTTTCAAACGCCCCTCGTATTTTGACTCGTCAGTAGATATAAGCTACAACGCAGCATTGTTAGCACACTGACCTACAGACGGCGCAAGGGAATGAACTCGTTTGTCTTTTATACAGAGCGACTATATGCTCAAATTCAACTACTGGCAGCGTATGAGCTTCATGTGTCCCTATGTAAAACAGGCGCCAACTATGTCGCAGATGAGTCAGTGACGTCTATGATCAATTTAAATGTGTCGAGTGTAGAACTCTGAATTGCTGAATATATTGAAGACAGTACAAGTTCAGAAACAGTGGCGGGCTTTATCGTCAAAAAATCCTCGACAGCTCCAGTCATGTTGCAGTAGCACGTTTTCTTTCTTCCTAATTTTTATTTTATTTGTTGTTTCCTTTTTCGTGAAACGCTGCAGAGGTTGCACGAGGATTTGATATTTTTCGTTCGAGTGTGCGTCCAGAACAAAGACCAAATAATATTTGAGCTTCACAGTTGGTGACAAAGAAAAAACCTGCTTTGCGCGCAGATAAAAAAGTAAAAACAGACAAAAATTGAAATGAAAATTGTTTCAAAAGAAAGAAATCTTGTCTATTGAAGGAGAAAAATAGTTTCGGTTGTTATCTAGCCCACGGAAAGAAAACAAGACACAAACGGTGAAAGTAAAAAAGCGCTATACACTGCAGTCTATTGTAAGTATTGTTTGATGAGTTTGTACGAATTTATTTTCTCACGCAGTTTGATGATGATGTCTTGTAATGTTTGGATGACATTTTCCCTAATCTTTCAGTTTCAGATTTCAAGAATGTTTACCACACACCTTTGTCAAGATCATTAATAATGAAGTTGGTTTTGCTGGTAATTAAACTTTACTATCATTGCTAGTTCCTTCACAATAAATATTTTCATATCGTGCGCCACAGGCCACAGAGTTATTAAAAGACAATTCCATTTTCCATCTCGGCTGGATCACGAGCACAGTCAAAAAAATGGTTCAAGTGGCTCTGAGCACTATGGGACTTCTCAGGTAATCAGTCCCCTAGAACTTAGAACTACGCAAACCTAACTAACCTAGGAACACCACACACATCCATGCTCGAAGCAGGATTCCAACCCGCGACCGTAGCGGTCGCGCGGTTCCAGTCTGTAGCGCCTAGAACGGCTCGGCCACACCGGCCGGCGAGCACAGCCATTTATTTCACTCGATCAGATGACTGTGTCGACGACTTCGTGTGTAAACGCAGTTAGTGGTATATTGCACAGAACATTGCTCTCCATGCGTCGATTTTAAGTGTCATATCAGCCACTGGAGAGTGATGTGCTACACGATTTCAGTTTTTATGTTCACGTACGTACGTCACTTGGGCAGCAGTGTTTTTAAATCGTTGACGATTATGAGAAATTGTTCCCGTACGAGTCTATACCGACAACAGTTACATACTTAAATGACAGACGTATATATTATGACTAACCACTCGACAATGGTACACCACCAAAATCGGTTGATAATGTGAAATAATGAAGACGCTTATACTGATAAAGTGTAACTTGGCGTTACTGTACTCAACTTTTTGTAAGAAAAGTCAACTTCGTTTTCACAGGAGAAATCACTGACAATATGCTGCTCGTGACACGGAAGTTTCTGTATAGGAACGTCGTAGTAGATTCGCTTACCACGAGTAATCGATTGAGACAAGGAAGCCGCTCGTGTAAAGGGGCTGTACTTTTACAGAAGTGTGCTACTGACAGCCTTTCAGGCGGCACCAAGTTGTTTTTTAAACGTAAGTTTCCTGTCGATTTTAGCCGTTAGGGTTATGGGGCGTTCATTGCTGATGCGCCGAGGAAACAAATTTCTCCTTACAGGAGTACATCAGCTCATCAAAACTGCTGTATCCAGCGCACTTAACGATTATGACGGAACATTGATAGTCCGGTCTTCAGAGCGGCAGTGCATACCATTTACACAGCCAGGAGCTGGTCGCTGGGTGCCGTTAGAGGTATAGACCAGCGGCCTATATCTGCCATTATACTGCCTTCGACAGGCCACAACTTCTCCTTCGTCATTCAACCTACTGCAGGTAAGGCTCTGTCCGAGCCTCCCTCCACTGCGTCCTCTACACGCTGACATTTCTCAACCGCCACCTCTACCTACCTCCTGTAAAATGCTGAATACACAATCCCCTCTCCCCGCCTCGTGCCCTCCCATCTCTACCATCCCTCACTCAAACGAAATTTGAATATCCTAACCCGGAGGTGTAGGACTTTTAGAGCTTCAAGTAAAAAAGCCGAACCATCATCTTTGGTCGCATCGTTCGACGTTCCCTTCGTCCAGATTTCTATTTAGCCATCTACCATGCGGTTCTAGGCGCTTCCGTCTGGAACCGCGTGACCGCTACGGTCGCAGGTTCGAATCTTGCCTCGGACATGGATGTGTGTGATGTCCTTAGGTTAGTTAGGATTAAGTAGTTCTAAGTTATAGGGGGCTGATGACCAAAGATGTTAAGTCCCATAGTGCTCAGAGCCATTTGAACAATTTTTTTAGCCATCAACAACCAACCTTGCCTAATACATTAAAGTATTTAGGACTACCCCTTCTCTGAAAACTGATGAGTAATGGACACGTATTTATCATCCAACACAAATCCCGAAACCGATTAAAGCTATTAACAGAGTACACCTCGGAGTTTTAAATCCTTGTACCATTATTCTCAACTATAACTGCTTCGATCTCTGCCTCTCCTAAATTCTATAAATCCCTTGAAATCCTGCAATAAACATGCACTCAGGCTCGCCATCCGTATCCACCTATCTTCCCCAACTCGTATCGAATACCCTTTTTCCTCTTCGCGGAGCATCTTCGGACACAATACATTAGCCGCATAACGCAGTCCCGGCACTCAATATCCTACCCACAAATCATCAAAGCAGGTACCTTGCGCAGCACTACATCCTTATCCCACTTCCCATTCATGGCTTATCTATCTCGCCCCACCAGAATTTCAGTCAGCTCCTACCAGCCAACAACGAAATCACAACGTTCCATCTCACACCATCCTCCCACATACCTCCGCCTTGCTCAGTGACGTTTAATCGCTACCTGCGGTTACACAAGGTGCCTTGTACTCATCATTCGACCTCCATCATGAACATCATAGTCAATGACTATACTATTATTATTGAAACATAAAATCATCTAAAAAGTTTTAAAAATCATAAAATATTGCTACTTTTCGAACATTTTAATTGAAATTATCAGCCAATACAGATTTAAGGGTTAGGAAGTCTTTGTCTGGAGCGTGGCCATGCATCGAAGAGTAACGTGGACAAGAAATACACTCCTGGAAATGGAAAAAAGAACACATTGACACCGGTGTGTCAGACCCACCATACTTGCTCCGGACACTGCGAGAGGGCTGTACAAGCAATGATCACACGCATGGCACAGCGGACACACCAGGAACCGCGGTGTTGGCCGTCGAATGGCGCTAGCTGCGCAGCATTTGTGCACCGCCGCCGTCAGTGTCAGCCAGTTTGCCGTGGCATACGGAGCTCCATCGCAGTCTTTAACACTGGTAGCATGCCGCGACAGCGTGAACGTGAACCGTATGTGCAGTTGACGGACTTTGAGCGAGGGCGTATAGTGGGCATGCGGGAGGCCGGGTGGACGTACCGCCGAATTGCTCAACACGTGGGGCGTGAGGTCTCCACAGTACATCGATGTTGTCGCCAGTGGTCGGCGGAAGGTGCACGTGCCCGTCGACCTGGGACCGGACCGCAGCGACGCACGGATGCACGCCAAGACCGTAGGATCCTACGCAGTGCCGTAGGGGACCGCACCGCCACTTCCCAGCAAATTAGGGACACTGTTGCTCCTGGGGTATCGGCGAGGACCATTCGCAACCGTCTCCATGAAGCTGGGCTACGGTCCCGCACACCGTTAGGCCGTCTTCCGCTCACGCCCCAACATCGTGCAGCCCGCCTCCAGTGGTGTCGCGACAGGCGTGAATGGAGGGACGAATGGAGACGTGTCGTCTTCAGCGATGAGAGTCGCTTCTGCCTTGGTGCCAATGATGGTCGTATGCGTGTTTGGCGCCGTGCAGGTGAGCGCCACAATCAGGACTGCATACGACCGAGGCACACAGGGCCAACACCCGGCATCATGGTGTGGGGAGCGATCTCCTACACTGGCCGTACACCACTGGTGATCGTCGAGGGGACACTGAATAGTGCACGGTACATCCAAACCGTCATCGAACCCATCGTTCTACCATTCCTAGACCGGCAAGGGAACTTGCTGTTCCAACAGGACAATGCACGTCCGCATGTATCCCGTGTCACCCAACGTGCTCTAGAAGGTGTAAGTCAACTACCCTGGCCAGCAAGATCTCCGGATCTGTCCCCCATTGAGCATGTTTGGGACTGGATGAAGCGTCGTCTCACGCGGTCTGCACGTCCAGCACGAACGCTGGTCCAACTGAGGCGCCAGGTGGAAATGGCATATCAAGCCGTTCCACAGGACTACATCCAGCATCTCTACGATCGTCTCCATGGGAGAATAGCAGCCTGCATTGCTGCGAAAGGTGGATATACACTGTACTAGTGCCGACATTGTGCATGCTCTGTTGCCTGTGTCTATGTGCCTGTGGTTCTGTCAGTGTGATCATGTGATGTATCTGACCCCAGGAATGTGTCAATAAAGGTTCCCCTTCCTGGGACAATGAATTCACGGTGTTCTTATTTCAATTTCCAGGAGTGTAGTTTAGGCAAGAAAGAATAAACGGCTTCTAAATATGGCACTGTATAAGAATGATGGAGATTAAATGGGTAGATCACGTAACTAATGAGGAGATATTGAATTGAACTCGGGAGACAAGAAATCTGTGTCATAACTTAAGCTTGTAGGCTGTAGTGGTTATTCGGAGATGAAGGGGCTCGCACAGGATCGTGTAGCATGGAGAGCTGCATCAAACCAGTCTCAGGACTGAAGACCACAAAAAAAACTGTCCACCAAACTGTATGTTAAAACGACAAAATATGTTGTCGCCTGTTTTTATGTATTTAAAAATTATTAAATACGTAATACCTGCTGGTATCCTAATTTTCCGTGGAGAATTGAAGACAGTATAATAATAATAATAATAATAATCATAATAACAGAACTTTGACAGACACTCCTGGCCGAGGAAATAATTTTATTATCCGATAGAATCACATTCATTCATACCGAAATGACAGGTTTTGCTCGGCATCGGTCATTCGCAGGTCATAAAATACAGGCTGTGGTTTAATCACTTCACCGCGTAAACCACATCGTCAACGTGTTGCGGTCGAAACCAGTCATTTTGTTAGAGATAAAAGCGTACCGATAATTATTTTCTAAACAATCAATCATTGTGATTTCCTCGACCAGATGTAGTTCACTTCATGAAGTTCCGACCGTGTACCTACGCCTCCTCCACTTTCGTTTGCCTCCGATCCAGTCATCGATCTTGGACGTTGCCACGCTCTGATGACGGATTTTTACTGTGGACTGCGATACGAACTGTTTTTTTTTTCCATCCGTTGACGTGCTCGTTTGTTACTGGGTGTTCTCGACCGAACACCGTAATTCAGCCTGCGCCGGTGTATTAAAAAAAAGAATCATAACTTTCTGGTTCAATTGATTGAAAACACAGTGGTTTTGATTTTCAAAACTGTTGCAGAAACGGCACGCAAGTTACTGCATATATTTGCCCGTCTGAGCACAGTGAACTGCGGGTTAACCATGACTACTATAAGAGCTGTTACTGTGCTGAATTTGAGACAGCCAGTTTATCGGCACATCTACGAGTACAATGTACCGCGTCTAATAACTTGGTAGCAAAGCGTGGACAGAGGAACGTGCTTCCGCAGCAATCGGGAGGGGGGGAAGGAAGCTTTTGGCACTACGTCAGTGGAGGCGTTACGCTTGGCGCTCGGGATATACGGCTCTGCTACATACGAGTAGCTGCTGAAAACGGTTAGCACTGAGAGACCACTTTCTTTAGCACGATTGACTTTCTTGTCTCAATGGACTACCCGACACAAGTGCGTCTACTGCAGCGCCCCTGGCGTTTTATTTCCATGGTGAGTCGAGTTTGTTTCGAGTGGTAGTTTTCGTTTACACGTCAGCGCCAAAATTACCGGTTTTGTGAGAGCTGAAAGTGATCTTATGATGGACTACCGTTCTTCAAATGGTTCAAATGGCTCCGAGCACTACGGGACTTAACTTCTGAGGTCATCAGTCCCCTAGAACTTAGAACTACTTAAACCTAATTAACCTGAGGACAGCACACACATCCATGCCCGAGGCAGGATTCGAATCTGCGACTGTAGCGGTCGCGCGGTTCCAGACTGTAGCGCCTAGAACCGCTCGGCCACCCCTGCCGGCACTATCGTTTCTACTGTGCGGTCTGTCGTCTGAATGCTGCAAGTGAGGTTCCCTTTCTACGGAAAAATCGAAGTAGTAAAATGTTGGAACATGCAATGGCAGTAGAGTTTATTAATGACAAAAGCATAATTCAATGTGGAAGTTCTGGTTAAAAGTCTTTTGCTAAACTACTCATTCTCATCAGAAGTGAAAGAATAAGAATAGTTTCATCGAAACATTTCAGAACATAAACATTTACTTGCTCGAGAAAATATATACTTGTAAACATATCTGGCAGTATGTAGAACGCAGTAAATAGCGCTTTTTTGCTTCATCCTTTGTATCTGGTTTTCTTGCTACGCGCCATTTAACAATGAAAATTATGTTTCTCGTCCAAAACGTTTGACTTTTCCACTATTCATATAATTTTCATTAAAACACCTTTATCTGCTTGCGTACTTCTTTACATATAATGTCAGCATTTTCTTTCCCTGTAAACGTAAATGATTTTTGTCAAATACTTTTTCTCCCAGTCTCTGATCACAATATAAAGTCCTTCGACGAAGTAATGAGCAGGCTATCTTTCGAAACAATACAGTATTTAATACGCGATATACTCTCATATAAACTGGGAAATGTACAGCACTTCTCCTTTTTGGCGGGTTTGATTTATATTTGTTAGTTTTCAAGTGTATTACACACGTAAGCGAATAAATTCAATAATATAATAACCTGAACAGAATAATACATGTTACAAGCAGCATAGAGTGACAGAACATACAGTTATCGTCATGAGCTGATGATTCCCAGTGTCTTTTCATTTCGTTAAGTTTTTCTTTCATTTACAATTTCAGTATGTATCGGTAGGGGACGAAGCAGAGAAACACGAGGCAGCTGCACACTCCACATAGCAGGCGGCAGTAGCTCCTTCTGTAGCACATGGGTGCCAACCTCGTCGAGGAAAATCTCACATATTTTCTCGAGGCTGGAAAGAGGTAGGACTCGGTAGGACTCTCCTTGCACAACTAAAAACAATGTCCAGATGTTAGCTATATTCCGTACGCTCTAATGTATGGCATAAAATGCACCAAACGTAAACCGGCCAGTGACAATATTTTTCGCTCTTAACTTTTCAAAAGATGTGTGATGGTTTCATTACTTTGAAGACCGCCCCTGGTAGCTGAGTGGTCAGCGTGACGGAATGTCATACCTAACGGCCCGGGTTCGATTCCCGGCTGGGTCGGAGATTTTCTCCGCTCAGGAACTGGGTGTTGTGTTGCCGAAGTGGCGTCAACTCGAAAGACTTGCACCAGATGAACGGTCTGCCCGACGGGAGACCCTAGACACACGGCATTTCCATTACACAATGGATATGACAATAACGAAAAGTTCAGTATCAAGCTGTGAGCTGTGGGCATAAGATGCACAAAAATAATTTTTTTTGCCAAATAGTTTCCTCAAACCCGAATGCGAGAGTCTGTACTGGAGAGAACACACGCGAATCCTAAAACAGTGGTTTTTATTTTATTTTTTTATGTGAGAAGTAAAAATTTACTGCTTTGCCTCATCTATATAAAACAATTTCTTAGGCGAATTGGATGACTTAAATTTCGCTCTTCGTGTATTGTACGAGTAGTGCAGAGCGACCAGCACCCTGTGGTTATGGGTACCCAGAGGGAAGGGGAAGCTAGGCAGACTTCGTGCATCCCGAAGGCCACTCTGTTTGGGTTTCTGAGGGTCATCTGGAAGTTGCTGCACGGAGCTGAGAGACCACTGGCGAGCTGTTGTGCCCGTATGGTGGCAGTCTCTCGCCGTACTTGATGCGCACCTCCTATGTGGTGCCTACCAATGTAAAAAGCACCCCGCCTTCAGGCCACGAGTGGCCTACCGGGGCCATTCAACCTCCGTGTCATCCTCAGTGGAGGATGCGGATAGGAGGGGCGTGGGGTCAGCACACCGCTCTCCCGGTCGTCATGATGGTATTCTTGACCGAAGCCGCTACTGTTCGGTCTAGTAGCTCCTGTAGCGACCCTTTTTTGCTATCTCGACTTCCGTATCTTGCATGGAAGTAGGAATGTTAATTTATCTATACATTGACTGGTACTGAGAGGTTTTGTTTTATCCCGGCTAGTTCTTAACTTAACCCCAGTGAGTCACTACACGTATTGTCTTCCCAGTTCTGAAGGAAAAAGCCATAAGTAAATTAATACTAGTGTTTTCAGTAGATTCTCGTTCACTTGTTTCAGTTACTAGTCTGCAGTCTATTCTTGGTGAAAATCACGTAACCTAATTATTTATGAACCTAAATCGAAGTTCAAATGGCTCTGAGCACTATGGGACTCAACTGCTGTGGTCATAAGTCCCCTAGACCTTAGAACTACTTAAACCTAACTAACCTAAGGACATCACACACATCCATGCCCGAGGGAGGATTCGAACCTGCGACCGTAGAGGTCGTGCGGTTGCAGACTGTAGCGCCTTTAACCGCTCGGTCACTCCGGCCGGCCCTAAATCGAAGTGAAGTTCAAGACGAATAGTCAGTTTCAAATTAACACGTTATTTTATTTAACAATAACTATCAATAAATCAATTCATTCACACGATCGCATTCGAAGGGGTTCTTTGAATAAGTATCTAATCTGGAATACCGTCAATATCAGAGATACTAAACAATGTTCTGTCACTTTCGATAAAAAGATTGCTCCTGTTTAATATCCATAAACTGTCACGAACTATGATTACTAGTCGCACGAAGTAAAGCTTTCCCACTATCACAATACAAAGTCCGAATCTGTCCAAAAATCGTTAATTCCGTAAAATATTTAAATCTCTACACGAAGTGACGTTAAAGTCAGAGAGATTATTGATCACCTCCCCGTTCCTCTAATATGACAAAAGTTCTAATTCTGATCTGAAATTTTTGCTTCCCAAAAAACAATCTCGTCGCGATTTATTATTGCGCCCTGGTTTAATAAAGCTCCTGTTGTTGCTTCCTAAAGCTGTGCGTCCTAACTGACTTCGAACAGACTAAGAGGATAGAGACTGGAGTATCATAATTGTATTGTATGTCTATTTCTAGTTTAGTAAACACTACCTTTGGTGTTCAAGACCTACGTTCTGTGACTATAATATTGATTTTTCTCATATATAAGAATAACTAATAATTTAACGATTTCTATCGTTTTTCCAAAATTTATGATTAAAATTCTTTTCTTTTTCTATTATTTTTCTACTATAGATTTCCCTCTGTTTGTCTCTTATTTCTATTTCGTAAATTACTACTTGTGGAGGGGCTTGGGACATTTTCTGAATTTATATTTCGAGGGCTTGGGGGCTAATTTGGGAGCTATTTTGCTTTATTAACACCGAGAGGCGTTGTAGGTGTTACACTCACGAGGCAGAGTGCACCCCGAAAAATGGCAACAGCGCATGGCGGCCCGGATGGTCACCCGTCCAAGCGTCGACCACGCCCGACAGCGCTTAACTTCGGTGATCTCACGGGAACCGGTGTATCCGCTGCGGCGGGAGGCCGTTGCCTGCCCAACCATGTGCAGTTTAATATTGTGACAACACGATCTGTCTTAGTCACTAGGTGGTAGCTCATTTGTAAGTGACAGCGAATAAAATGAAATAGTTCTTCCATCAGTCTGTTTTTAGTGCGGGACAGTAGGGGAAGCGGCGCCCCCGTGCCGGGTGTCGGCGGCCTCTGGAAGAGGCGCCTGCTTGCAGTCAGACACCCAGTACTTCCGCCGGCCGCGCACTGTCGCGTGGGCGCTTGTTTGCCGCGGTCCCCCGCCCGTGGCCCGTATCGACGCGCCGTCAACAGGCAGCTGCTTGCTCGCGCGCTTGTTCGGCCGAGGCCGCCTGCCACAGCTGCGCGAGGGCGAAGGGCAAAGGGCGGCGGCGGCGGCAGCAGCGGCGGCGGCGGCGGCTGGGGCCTCCGCGACCACAAACACCGCCGCTCTCCTCCGTGAATTCGCCGCCCCGCCCAGCTGCCACACGCACGCACACACACACACACACACGTGCGTGCGCACGCATTTATCTCAGGTGGCGGGCGGGGCCCGCTACAACGCGCGCGCCGTAAACAATAGCACCCGCCGTGCTTCCTCCCCCCATAAAGGCGCAGCGGGCTCCGCTCACCCCCAACAGGCCGTATTACACGCCGCCGGGGGACAAATAATTTCATTTTACGGCCACCTCTGCTATTCAAGCGCCACCGAGTTCGCCTCCGGGTGACGTACGACGAGTGTTGATGTCTGCGCGGCATTAACTTATAATCCGATTTAGACTTGACTCAATTGGAATTTGAGCAGAGGCCTCTCCAAATAGTGTACAGTCTCAGTTTTTAGACCGAGAGTTGCATATCGCAACGAAGTAGATGGGCTACCCATATCCACATCAAGATTGCTTTGAAGTTTAAAAATGGTTCAAATGGCTCTGAGCACTATGGGACTTAACATCTGAGGTCATCAGTCCCCTAGAACTACTTAAACCAAACAAAACTAAGGGCAGCACGCACATCCATGCCCTACGCAGGATTCGAACCTGCGACCGTAGCAGTCGTGCGGTTCCGGACTGAAGCGCTTAGAACCTCTCGGCCACTGCTGCCGGCACTTCGCATTTCACACTTCTTTGGCAGAGTGGTCATTAGAATGACTTCCAGAATATTTCTCGACCGTTTTACTCTATAACAACACATAGGAAAATGAATACCTGTCTTTCCATCTTTCCACGCTAACTCTTCTTTTATCAGGATAGGCATGTCCCCGTACGTAAGTGGGAGTCACCAGAATATATTCTAATTCCGAAAACCTCGTGATTGAAATTTCGTGAAACGAGAATGCCTACGCTTTAATAATTGCCACCACACGTCGCTTATCAAAGCCGTGATATATATCGTGTATATCTGTATATCTATACTCTATTTGTCTATATCGTGATTATACACTGGACTCGCATTCGGGAGGACGACGGTTCAATCCCGCATCCGGCCATCCTGATTTAGGTTTTCCGTGATTTCTCTAAATCGCTCCAGACAAATGCTGGGATGGTTCCTTTGAAAGGGCACGGCCGACTTCCTTTCCCGTCCGTCCCTAATCCTATGAGACCGATGACCTCGTAGTTTGGTCTCTTCCCCCAAACAACCCAACCCCTCTATATCCTGATAATACAAAACAATCATCCATTTCTTGAACTATTTAGATGCCCGTCCATCCTATCTAGTAAAGATCCCTTACAGAGCAGCATTACTCGACAAGAGGATGAACAAGTGTAGTGTAGCCACTCTCTTTAGTAGACTTGTTGCATCTTCGGAATGTTTTCCTAAAACGCAAAACATTTCCTAAGTAATGATTCCAGTTCAGGTTGCTAGTAATTTTATTCGCCGGGAATTTACGTGAAAACCGTTCATTTTGTGTGATTCGTTGGGTAACAGAAGTTCTCAAATTTCTTTTTTAGAGCTAATGTGGATGCCATCACGTTTCTTGTTGTTTAGCATCTACAAGGTTATTACAAATGATTGAAGCGATTTCACAGCTCTACAATAACTTTATTATTTGAGATATTTTCACAATGCTTTGCACACACATACAAAAACTCAAGATGTTTTTTTAGGCATTCACAAATGTTCGATATGTGCTCCTTTAGTGATTCGGCAGAAATCAAGCCGATAATCAAGTTCCTCCCACACTCGGCGCAGCATGTCCCCATCAATGAGTTCGAAAGCATCGTTGATGCGAGCTCGCAGTTCTGGCACGTTTCTTGGTAGAGGAGATTTAAACACTGAATCTTTCACATAACCCCACAGAAAGAAATCGCATGGGGTTAAGTCGGGAGAGCGTGGAGGCCATGACATGAATTGCTGATCATGATCTCCACCACGACCGATCCATCGGTTTTCCAATCTCATGTTTAACAAATGCCGAACATCATGATGGAAGTGCGGTGGAGCACCATCCTGTTGAAAGATGAAGTCGGCGCTGTCGGTCTCCAGTTGTGGCATGAGCCACGCGTGAAACTTGCCCGCACGCGTTCAACCGTTTCTTCGCTCACTGCAGGCCGACCCGTTGATTTCCCCTTACAGAGGCATCCAGAAGCTTTAAACTGCGCATACCATCGCCGAATGGAGTTAGCAGTTGGTGGATCTTTGTTGAACTTCGTCCTGAAGTGTCATTGCACTGTTTTGACTGTCTGATATGAGTGCATTTCAAGCACGACATACGCTTTCTCGGCTCCTGTCGCCAGTTTGTCTCACTGCGCTCTCGAGCGCTCAGGCGGCATAAACCTGAAGTGCGGCTTCAGCCGAACAAAACTTTATGAGTTTTTCTACGTATCTGTAGTGTGTCGTGACCATATGTCAATGAATGGAGCTACAGTGAATTTATGAAATCGCTTCAATCATTTGTAATAGCCCTGTATTGGCGCTTTATGCATCATGGAGGCATCTTGTATAAATCGTTTTGCAATTCATTGTGAACTTATGATGACTTCACTAACAACAACGCCTTGAAGGACCTATTCCTGTGTTATTAGTTATGATTTAAAATTGAAGTATTCCCTGAATAAAACAAGTTTGCTCTCATTTTTGAAAATTTTACTAAGCTTCAAAATGAAAAAAAATGTGTTCCGTCAAAGTACGGGGATTCTCAAAGTGTTCTGGGACTCTCTAATATAGGGTAACAACAGTATAGGGCCTATAATAGTTCCTTGGTAAACACCAGACATCACCTCTGTTTTACTACACGACCTCCCACCAGTTACTATGAGCCGTGAACTTGCAGACGTGAAATCACGAATCCAGTCGCACAGCAGAGACGATACTCCATAGGCACGCGATCTGTATTGCTACACGTTAGAGCAGTAGTCAACCTGTCCGAGTTGCAGGTTGCCTTTCTAACGGCTTACAGGAGCAACAAAAATGTGCTTTTTTAGCATTCGTATATTAAAAATTTAAAGCGTTGTCGTAATTTACGCACTGAGAGGCACAATCTTAAGTTAAAGGTTTAACAAAATAAGTTAAGTGCCAAAGTTAGAAACTGTATATATTAATTAGGCACCTTAAGTCAGGGTGCGCAAATTAACCGGACTTCATTAATCCTGTATTTCAGAATGCAATTTCTAAAAAAACTTTACATATAATTTCAATTCTTTTTGAAATTTTTTCTCGCTGACGCTCCTACAAAATAATGAGACGAAACGAAGTTTATCGCATACTAAATTTGCGCTGTTCGTGTAGTAAGATTTGAGCATCAGGCATGACGTTTTGTTTTACTACTTCTTTACTACTAAGAATACATATCTACGATATTTCGTATTCTGTGTTTGTGGTGTGTTGGTGAACTCAGTTGAAACAATTGAATACTCGTAAGGTGTTTCATTCCGACAACGGAAGAAGTAATTTTACTTCGCTTTTACAAACCAAGTATGCAGGGTAGTTATAATCAAAATTTCGCTAGTTGAGAGGGCTCCCGTGAAACACAAATGATCGCAGGACAATAAAACTTCGTGGAAACATTTGTACGCAATAAACATCTGTAATGAGTAAACCTTGATGGAAAAATATTTTAATTTCCACAAGAGAGGGTATTGTTTTTCAATTTCGTACCATGTTTACGTTCCAGGTTACAAATGTTGCTCAATGTGACGACCACCTCCATCCACGACAGCCTGGAATCGCACTAAACTTTGCTGTATTGCTGCTCGAAACAACTCAGGTGGGATACTGGCCACCTCCCTCGCTATGATCATGCACTGCTTGAAGATCGCACATAGCTTCCAGCGTTCTCAACGATGGCAACAGTAACTTCTTCAACAATTTGGGGCGCTATTGACTGTCGGCCTTACTCAGAAGCAGTCCACAAATCGACGGTTAGTTCCAATTCCCGAATCTTGTTCTTCAACCCCGGTGCAGAAAGAGGACCTCTCCGCATTCATTTAATGCGTCCATGCTTGCGAAGAACAGTAGTTTTCAGAAAACAGCTTTAAGAGAAAAGTCGTGTTCACGTTGTCCAAACCCATGTTGACTGTCTGCAGCTGTAACACATACTGATGCTTATATTTCAACCGTACGTCGCTGTACCAATATCGGCACATAACGACATATAAAGACACAACCTACAACGCAAATCCTGCAGCGCACAGTCTTAACATCACTCTTGTAAAGTTGGGTACCCCTAGGGTAAATAGTTTTGCGTCTACACTGGCTCAAGTAGATAAAGTTTTAATTATAAGCGCACTCTACTGTCGTTTGTAAGTTTATTTATTTATTTATTTGCCCGAGCTACCCCGAACGGGGCCTCCTGGCCAACGATGCCATACGCTCATTTCATTTCATTTTTTGATCCTTACACATGCGTTTCAGCTGGCTGCAGTTACAGACTCTTTCACCTCACAAAACTGCTGAGACCGCTAATGCACGCACGAACTAGGAAGTAGCTGGTTCCAGCCCTGATGGTGGAGAAAATTTTCACGACCAGCATACAGACTGCTGTGAGGGGAAAGGCGGTGTCCTGGATTAAGTTCCAAATCTCTCCCAAGGCCTCAAGAAGTTAGAGATGGGCAAAACTGTTCTTTTCAGAGATTGGATCAGAACTGTTCACTCCCTGAAATGAATTAGCTCTTTTTCATGACTCACCACTCATTTACAATAGAAAATAAATGGAAGGCACATTGCCCTTTAAACTTGGTTTATTCCAGTACTATACCTGTATTTTGATCTTATTTGATCCTATTTTGAAGTAACACAGATAATGAGTAAGAATTTTGTATTGTTTATTGAAATTTCCACGATATGACAAAGTTTTTGATTATTGATTTATTTTGCACTATCGTGGTTTTTTGGGTGATCGGAAAATGTTGTAACTTGAGATTTACATTAACAATATATTTGGCTATAATGTATTAAAATTTCATTAACCTCATACAAATACATCGCAAGCCATATATTTTTAAAGTGAACGTTTCCTTCCGAAGACGCCTAAAATCGCAAAATCCGTACCAGAATAAGAAAAAAAATATAAATTTGACTGTAAAACGAAAGTGCTGCATTTAGCCTTACGCAGAATAAAACAAGGAAAGTATTGGTGTATCACATTTTGCGATATGTTTATCGGTTCGCTCGTAATTAAAGCGTAAATTAGAGTGTCCATAATAAAAATCCTATAGTAAGAGGAGTCATCAGGAACCTAATCTAATCAGTTTAAACAAATAAAAATAAAATAAAAACAATTGATGTATACATAACATAATAATGTAATATACATAGCGGTATTACTACGAAGAACAATATCCAGTAGAGACGAACTCCGATGCAGAGGCGCTGAGTCGAGCAGGTCGAGCCGCGAGCTGTATTACTGCATGAGCTGAGACCGCAGAGACCAGAGTGACACCTGAGTCGCTTTGCTCAACGCTCTGGCTAGAGTCGAGACGGTGGGGCGGGTGTGGCGAGCGTTGAGCGGGCGAGTTCCGAGGGTGGGGAGAGCGGTGAACTCACCCGCTCCGAGACAAATCGTCCGTTCCCTTGCGAGCAGGTTGTTGCAAGTAGTTCCTATGTTATCCGCTAGGTGGCTCTCTGTCCTGTTGCTCGCATCAACTGCCCAGAGGGCAGGACGTGCGACTGAAACGATCGCCGACAGAGTGCGATGCGAAGTTAAGCTGCGCCAGACACTGCAGGCGGCAGACGACGCACAGAGACGGCACAGCATATGTGAAACACAAAATCCAATGGGGCACTGCACAATGCAGGCAGCCAAGGTAGAAGCAGGGCAGAGGCCGGCGCTGGCTGTGTTGTGTGGTGTGCACTGTGCTCTGACCAGCAGAGGCGCTGCTGATATGCTCCGTCTCTCTCTCTCTCTCTCTGCCGTGGGAAACGTTTGGAGCTACCGTTCTTTTTTTCTGAATCACTGATTGTTCACTCCTTTGAAAGATTCAACTCTATGAATTAGTTCAAGAGCGGATCCCCCATCTCTACAAGAAGTGAGGGGAAGAGGCGCTGTCGATTTGGTCGTCGCGTGGGGACACTAATTCCGGCGGTGTCTTTCGTGTTATTCAAGCGTTGCAGGCTATTTGCCGGCCTCTTCCTACATAAATGCGGCACGGCATTATACACGTGTTCATTACAGTCACTTGCAGTAAAAGCATACACTTAGGTGACAATTCTAACAAACTACGATGAAAGATGCCATTGCGGGCGAAGGAAGAAAAGCCTTGCCTAGCCCTCGGGGCCTCCTACCTAACAGTGCCATACTCTTCTTTCTTTCATTTCATACGCATTTCTTTCGAACTTTTCTTATAATCGACATCTGCTCTTTCCGGATAATTCATATCCTCTCTAGGTCTTCGTAACTTCAGAAATGTACGGAGAGTAGGCGGAGATAATAGGTATTTTCACGTTTTACTGTTTGCGTATTAGAGCTGTGACATTAAAATGGAACATTACCTTACCAGCTGGCAGATACAACAGACAAACGGCTTTTCATCCGAGAGGTCTATTATATCCAACTCTGTACTATCGCGCAATATACAATCGATGCATTTTACAGAGGGGCTAGCTTTCTTTTTTAAAGAATAAAAGGACGCTTTCAATAGATAAACATTTGAGTGAATATATCCTTGAGGCACAGAGGCCACTGATATTTGGTCTTCTAATGCGGAATCCCAATGAAGAAGAAGTAGCATTTTTCGCAAATTGCTCCGAGCAGAGCGGATTATGATCTGCGCTTGGGATACTATGCTAATATTCTCTGAGCCTCCAACTCAGATGTCTGTCACTGTTGATTATTTATGTGGCTGTAAACATAAACAGTTGCTCTAAAGCATGGGCTCTAAAATGCATACCTTAAGAGCTTCGCAAGGCCGTTTCACATTCGACACTGTGGAGCACACCTTTGCTACTGCAAGCTCTTTGCTTTCCATACTTTGGGAGGAGATAGTTGCTCGGTGAACATGCGCTCTAAAATGCATACACCAAGAGCCAAGTGCACTTGTCCAGTGGGAGACGTGTTTCACATGAGAGAAAATGAACAAGTGCTCATAGCTCTTAAAGTACACACTTCCGAGCCCATGTTTACTCGTCCTTTTTTTCGTTTTGGTCCATTTACCTCCTCGCAAATTGTGGACAGTAAAAAGCTTTCAGTGGAAGTAATGTGAGTCACAGCAGCGAAGATAAGTGCTCATAAGTCGTAAGGTACGCATTTTAGATCTCACGTTTGCTAGACACTTCTTTCTGTCAGTGGAGCAAGGCCGTAAAATGGCTACCACGAAATAGTCCAATGCAAATGGTGCAGGCACAAAGGAGGCGCAAAAACGGCCAGAGTAAAAAAAAAAAATTAAGAACTAACCGGAAGATACACTTGAGTTCTCCTGCCCCACGTGTTCCTGTCTTCTGACTGCGAGAAGAAGCCGTTCCCTGGGCACGGGACTGAATACGCCCGCTGTTTCACAAGGCCGTTTCGTCCATGTAGAGCAAAAACAAAGAGTGCTTGGACAGCTCAGTCGGTAGAACTGCGAAAGACAAAGATCCCGAGTTCGAGTCTCGACCTGGAACATAGTTTTAATCTGCCTCAAAGTGTCATATCAGCGCACACGTCGCTGCATAGCGAAAATCTCGTCCTGGAAACACCCCCAGGCTATGGCTGCGCCATGTCTCCGACATATCCTGTCTTCCAGTAGTGCTTGCCTCGCAAGTTTCGCAGGAGAGCTACTGTGAAGTTCGGAAAGTAGGAGATGAGGACGGGTCGTAAATCGTGCTTGGGCAGCGCAGTCGGTAGAGCTTTTACCCGCGATAGGCGAAGGTCCCGTGTTCGAGTCTCGGTCAGGAACACTGTTTTCGTCTGTCAGGAAGTTTGATATCAGTTTCACAAGCTGCAATATCGTCGCGAAAAAACAGAGACCCGTATATATAATAGGTTTCCTTTAATTTACGTCTATGGTCACAAACTTTTTGTTAACAGATTACCGGTTTCGGTCTTTAATGACCATCATCAGATCTGTTTCATAAAAACAAAGTCCTAATGTACTGCGGCCACTATGGACTTTGTTTTTATGAAACAGATCTGGTGATGGTCATTAAAGACCGAAACCGGTAATCTGTTAACAAAATGTTTGTGACCATAGTCGTAAATTAAAGGAAACTTATTTTATATCAGTGACACTCCAGAGTGAAAATCTCATTCGGGATAAGTGAAATATATTTGACAAGTGTTTAGGGGGACAAAGGCATGGGTCAGAAGCTGGAACGGTTGCAACCAGATTTGAATTGAGGGGATGAGGAGCACCAGCGTCTTATTGGGGTGAGCATGATAATGGGTAGAAGGAGAGAGGTACATATGGGGGGAAGGAATAGGGAGGAGGGGTGGTGAACAGAGAGAGAGAGGGGAAGAAGAGATTAACAGAGAGGGAGAGGAAGAGATGGACAGAGGGAGGAGGAGAAAGAGATGGAGAGAAAGAGGAAGGACGAAATGAACAAAGAGAAAACATGTAATTGGAGGAGGGGGAAGAAGCAGATAGAGAGAGGGGAAGATGGAGGAGATGGAGAGGGGCAGGAGGAGGTGGTCAGAGAGAGGAGGTGGAAGAGATGGACAGAGAGAAGAGTGAAGGAAGAGATGGACAAAGAGAGGGGAGAGGAAGAGATGGACTGATCGAAAATTGGAATAAATACATCCCCAGGCAACACTAGATACCTAGTTTATTTACTACACTTAATATTAAATTGTGTGTGGTTTGAGGTTTTCTGGCGCTAAACAGCATGGTCATCAGCGCCCAAACGCATAGAAACAGGAACACATGCGGTGAAGGGACGAAGACGGACAGCGAACAAGGAGAACGGCTAAAAGACACAGACCTGACGCAGTTCCAAATCCTCACATACAGAGGCAAAACAAGAGGAGAAGAAACGCACTAAAAAGGAAAGGAAACACGAGGAAAAAGAGAACAGAAATCGAAGTGAAACAAGTAGGTAATCGTGACTGGCGGACCTCTTACCTAAAACCTGGGTGAGCCAGTCACCCAGCAGCACATTAAAATCCTCTCCCTAAAATCCGAGGCAACAAATTGGACAGGACACAAGACCGTAAGACCTTAACCACATTCGTTGCGTCGTCTTGCAAAATAGAGGGCAAATCCGGTGGCAAGGAAACCACCGCCCTCTGGTCAGAGAATAAAAGACAGTCAAGCAAAATGTGGCGGACAGTAATCTGGACGCCACAAGCGCTGCAGATTGGGGGGTCCTCCCGCCGGAGTAAAAAAACCATGCGTTAAGGGACTGTGCCCGATGCGGAGGCGAGTGAGGAGAACCTCATCTCGCCTGCACGACTGGTAGGACGTACGCCATGGCCGCTTGGTGGCCTTGACCAGACGCAGCTTATTTTCACCGACTGCCAGCCACTCCTCTTCCCATTGACGCATAACGCGAAAACGCAAATGGGAGGTAACAGCATGGAGGGGGACGGCACATTCAACAACGTGAGGGAGGGAACATGGATCTTTGGCAGCCACATCCGCCAGTTCGTTTCCCCTTATACCCACGTGCCCCGGCACCCAGCAGAAAGAAACCTCCTTCCCCTGCCGTTGCAGGTGGAGTAGGGCATCGTGGATGTTCTGGACGACCGGTCTGAAGGGCACTCACGGAGTCAGAACAGATGATAAACTTAAGACTGGGAATACATCTCATCTGCTCCAATGCTTAAATTTGTTGTCTGCAGTATTTTTCGACTGTATATGCCATTTAAGTAGTAATAACTCTTCATTCTTATTAAACCTCCCTACAGATTACAAAATGTCCTAAATCTGTGAAGAAAAAATTGCAGAAAGGTACAGGGGGTTTCAAAAATGACCGGTATATTTGAAACGGCAATAAAAACTAAACGAGCAGCGATAGAAATACACCGTTTGTTGCAATATGCTCGGGACAACAGTAAATTTTCAGGCGGACAAACTTTCGAAATTACAGTAGTTACAATTTTCAACAACAGATGGCGCTGCAAGTGATGTGAAAGATATAGAAGACAACGCAGTCTGTGGGTGCGCCATTATGTACGTCGTCTTTCTGCTTAAGCGTGTGCTGTTCACAACGTGCAAGTGTGCTGTGGACAACATGGTTTATTCCTTAGAACAGAGGATTTTTCTGGTGGTGGAATTCCACCGCCTAGAACACAGTGTTGTTGCAACAAGACGAAGTTTTCAACGGAGGTTTAATGTAACCAAAGGACCGAAAAGCGATACAATAAAGGATTTGTTTGAAAAATTTCAACGGACTGGGAACGTGACGGATGAACGTGCTGGAAAGGTAGGGCGACCGCGTACGGTAACCACAGAGGGCAACGCGCAGCTAGTGCAGCAGGTGATCCAACAGCGGCCTCGGGTTTCCGTTCGCCGTGTTGCAGCTGCGGTCCAAATGACGCCAACGTCCACGTATCGTCTCATGCGCCAGAGTTTACACCTCTATCCATACAAAATCCAAACGCGGCAACCCCTCAGCGCCGCTACCATTGCTGCACGAGAGACATTCGCTAACGATATAGTGCACAGGATTGATGACGGCGATATGCATGTGGGCAGCATTTGGTTTACTGACGAAGCTTATTTTTACCTGGACGGCTTCGTCAATAAACAGAACTGGCGCCTATGGGGAACCGAAAAGCCCCATGTTGCAGTCCCATCGTCCCTGCATCCTCAAAAAGTACTGGTCTGGGCCGCCATTTCTTCCAAAGGAATCATTGGCCCATTTTTCAGATCCGAAACGATTACTGCATCTCGCTATCTGGACTTTCTTGGTGAATTTGTGGCGGTACAAACTGCCTTAGACGACACTGCGAACACCTCGTGGTTTACGCAAGATGGTGCCCGGCCACATCGCACGGCCGACGTCTTTAATTTCCTGAATGAATATTTCGATGATCGTGTGATTGCTTTGGGCTATCCGAAACATACAGGAGGCGGCGTGGATTGGCCTCCCTATTCACCAGACATGAACCCCTGTGACTTCTTTCTGTGGGGACACGTGAAAGACCAGGTGTACCGCCAGAATCCAGAAACAATTGAACAGCTGAAGCAGTACATCTCATCTGCATGTGAAGCCATTCCGCCAGACACGTTGTCAAAGGTTTCGGGTAATTTCATTCAGAGACTACGCCATATTATTCCTACGCATGGTGGATATGTGGAAAATATCGTACTATAGAGTTTCCCAGACCGCAGCGCCATCTGTTGTTGACAATTGTAACTACTGTAATTCGAAAGTTTGCCTGCCTGAAAATGTACTGTTGTCCCAAGCATATTGCAACAAACGGTGTATTTCTATCGCTGCTCGTTTAGTTTGTATTGCCGTTTCAAATATACAGGTCATTTTTGAAACACCCTGTAGTTTTTGTGGGGTGGAGGATGGGTGGAGGGAGAGATTAGCTTTGGCGGTGGAGCTCCGGCTCATCCCGAGAGGTGGTGCATTATGACCGGGACGGCCAGCCAGTAGCAGAGTGACGGCGCGCCTGCTGTGGGCAGGTGTCAGCGCGGGCCGCAGCCGCTGTGCTCGGCTCAGCGGCGACCTTGGCGGAGGACGGCCGCAGCGCCCCGCGTGCAGAAGGCGGTCCAGGGCAGCCTACACAACAGCGCAGCTGCCTGCCGGCAGAGGGTCTGAGGGAGTGCGGGACTCCTGCGCCGTGTCCCGCTGTCCATTGTCCGCCTGCGCGTGTCCGTCACGGCCCGCCGGGCAGCGCGCGGCGCTCGCGTCCGCTGCATTCCTCGCGAGCTGTAAAGGCTTTACTGCTGTGTCTCTCGTCCCGCCGGCAGAGCAGCAGCGGGGTCCGTTATGTTAACCCCAGGCGTCAGCCCTTTCCCTGCTTGGCTGCAGTGCCTGCACTGTTATCGATCTTTCCTCTTGATTCCTTCTGTCAGATGTCTGGTTTGACGCAGCTGGCCTAGCCTGTGCAAGACGTTTTATCTCCGCGTAACCGTGAAATCATTCGTTTCGTCCTCGTCTCGGAGCTTCGACGGTGTCACGACCAGAATCCTCGCACACTTTGCGATGTGCGGTGCGCGAGACACGGACGTCCATCAGTTTTTCTCTATAAAAGAGAACATGTCAACTCAAATGCCTAAATATTATGAAGAAACATAAATTTAACATTGGCTTTCTCTGATATCTACACTATTATATAACGGCAACTCGTTGTTTAAACTTGTTATCAGAAATCTCGAAAATTTCATGACCGATTTACTTCAAAATTTTAAACGATACTCTGATAAACGTGCGGAGACACATAGAATATGCGGAAACCATGTCAAAAGTGTGCAAACGAACAGTAACAGTTACTCCGTTATCTGTATTCGCAACAACTGCTCGTTTGAACATTTTTTACGTGCCCAGAATGAGATTTTCACTCTGCAGCGGAGTGTGCGCTGATATGAAACTTCCTGGCAGATTAAAACTGTGTGCCCGACCGAGACTCGAACTCGGGACCTTTGCCTTTCGCGGGCAAGCGCTCTACCATCTAAGCTACCGAAGCACGACTCACGCCCGGTACTCACAGCTTTACTTCTGCCAGTACCTCGTCTCCTACCTTCCAAACTTTACAGAAGCTCTCCTTGCCCGCGAAAGGCAAAGGTCCCGAGTTCGAGTCTCGGTCGGGCACACAGTTTTAATCTGCCAGGAAGTTTCATATCAGCGCACACTCCGCTGCAGAGTGAAAATCTCATTCTGGAAACATCCCCCAGGCTGTGGCTAAGCCATGTCTCCGCAATATCCTTTCTTTCAGGAGTGCTAGTTCTGCAAGTTTCGCAGGAGAGCTTCTGTAAAGTTTGGAAGGTAGGAGACGAGGTACTGGCAGAAGTAAAGCTGTGAGTACCGGGCGTGAGTCGTGCTTCGGTAGCTCAGATAGTAGAGCCCTTGCCCGCGAAAGGCAAAGGTCCCGAGTTCGAGTCTCGGTCGGGCACACAGTTTTAATCTGCCAGGAAGTTTCATTTTTTACGTGGTTTTCACATTTTCGGAACTACCATTTTTGACTACGTTACGATAATTGGAAAAAGGGTCTCGGCCCGAAACTATCCATTGGGTGAATAATAAACGTGAAATTTGCAATTTTGGATTGTTTTTTCGTTGTACCGATTGACGGAAGTTGCTATTCCAGCATGCTGGAAGTTCGTTGACAGCATACAGGCTTTCTGTTAAGACCGACTGCGAAAAAGAAAACGCTGCGCTGTAATAATGTGCGTTTTCGTTTCCTTTCGCACAGTCATTTTTAACTACAACAGCTGGGCACTTAACCGTTGAACAAACTGTCTCTCCCACATATACAGGGTTATTACAAATGATTGAAGCGATTTCACAGCTCTACAATAACTTTATTATTTGAGATATTTTCACAATGCTTTGCACACACATACAAAAACTCAAAAAGTTTTTTTAGGCATTCACAAATGTTCGATATGTGCTCCTTTAGTGATTCGGCAGACATCAAGCCGATAATCAAGTTCCTCCAACACTCGGCGCAGCATGTCCCCATCAATGAGTTCGAAAGCATCGTTGATGCGAGCTCGCAGTTCTGGCACGTTTCTTGGTAGAGGAGGTTTAAACACTGCATCTTTCACATAACCCCACAGAAAGAAATCGCATGGGATTAAGTCGGGATAGCGAGGAGGCCATGACATGAATTGCTGATCATGATCTCCACCACGACCGATCCATAGGTTTTCCAATCTCCTGTTTAAGAAATGCCGAACATCATGATGGAAGTGCGGTGGAGCACCATTCTGTTGAAAGATGAAGTCGGCGCTGTCGGTCTCCAGTTGTGGCATGAGCAATTTTCCGCGGGCTATGCGTGAAACTTGCCCGCACGCGTTCAACCATTTCTTCGCTCACTGCAGGCCGACCCGTTGATTTCCCCTTACAGAGGCATCCAGAAGCTTTAAACTGCGCATACCATCGCCGAATGGAGTTAGCAGTTGGTGGATCTTTGTTGAACTTCGTCCTGAAGTGTCGTTGCACTGTTATGACTGACTAATGTGAGTGCATTTCAAGCACGACATACGCTTTCTCGGCTCCTGTCGCCATTTGGCTCACTGCGCTCTCGAGCGCTCTGGCGGCAGAAACCTGAAGTGCGGCTTCAGTCGAACAAAACTTTATGAGTTTTTCTACGTATCTGTAGTGTGTCGTGACCATATGTCAATCAATGGAGCTACAGTGAATTTATGAAATCGCTTCAATCATTTGTAATAGCCCTGTATATTCTTCCCCCTTATGTATAATATTATTGAGCCGTGGTAAAATTTGCAGTTTTGAAGAGCGCGCCGCAGCGCGTAGTGTAAAGCAGTCTCCCTCCGTGTCTGGCGGCGGCGCCTCTGTGGCAATCGCAGCTTTGGTGTCTCCCTCTGGCCGGAAGGGGGCCGCTATGAGCTCGGCAGTTGCTCAGTCGGAGTGTGTCTGGCTCAGTCTCGGCGAGTCTGGTCAGTTGGTCAGCCGGGTCAGTGTGGGGCAGTCAGTGTCTGTCGTCCGGAGTGCTAGTATGTGTTAGGTCGCCAGTCTGCTCGAGTTTGTTCAGGCAATGGTCATGGGCGGTTGGATCGATCGGTTGGTCGGTCGCGCACTGGGACATAAGATGCCTTGTCCGTCTTGAGCGTCGGCGCATGTGAGGTCGCCACGTGAGTCCAGTGGCCCGCGCCGTATCGCGAGGGGTAGTGGCTTCGCGGCCGACACGGGAGTAACAGGAGCCAACCCACGACATCGGTCTGGCCGGCGCGAGCTGCGACGCCGTGAGACGGGAGATCGGCGAGCCTTCCTGCGTCCGTTGAAGCGGCTGGCAACGGACGATTCGGGAGAGCGTTTTGGGCGTGCTGCGTTAGGTCTTCACCAGACATCGCAGTTTATTAAAAGGTAAGTGATTCGTGATATGTTGTTTCATTTACTTGTTAAATTCTACTTGTGTTCTGGGTCAGTCTCTCGTCCCCAGCTTGCTCGTCTGTCTCTCGTCCGCATTTGTTATGCAGTTAGTGTCTGTCTGTCTGTCTGCCGTACGTTAATAGCTGCCTCTGTCATGTTTGTCGGATTCGGTGTTAACGAATTTATTGCTTAGGTGTAAAGGCCGAATTACTGGAATATGTTTTTATCTTGCCTATCATCTTGAGAGGCGGTATATGTGTAATGTAGAGCATGTTTGTATATTTTATGTAAGACTGCATTTCATGGGTTTTTATTTAAATGGTCATTTTAGTGTATAAAGTTGCCACCCTTCCACCGTAAGAGTTCTTTTTAAAAAAAGTTGCACTTTCGGTGGCAAGTAATTTTTTTTAATGTGTTTTGTACCATTTCCATCGCTCCTACGGGGTGCATAGTTTATGTGTTAGTGTGAGTTGTTAAAATTTTTATTTCAAAGTAATCTGGTGTGTTGCAGATTTGCACCAGTGTAGTCTTTCAGAGGTTGTTGTGAGCGGCGTGACTACGGCCGTGTTAAAAGGGAGCGCCAAGCTTCTCATCCCGAAAACTCATACTGTCAAAAATAAAAAATAAAAAAAATTGTTATTTCTTCCTCTGAATAAATTGTAACTTGATATTTAGAGGGTGCTTTCCGATTATAATTTTTAAATCCGTTTTTTTTAATAGAAAGGGTTTTTAGCAATAAAATTTCCATTTGTTGAAAGTAATTTGTTTCCATCACTTACCCACTGGCAACTACTTCCACGCTCACATAGTGTGATTAAATGTGTTAATGTTCTTGATGAATGGTTAGTAAATAAAGTAAACTCTTTAAGAAAAGATTTTGGAAGTAAATCCACAGTTCAATTTTACCAAATTGTATACACAACTATGTGCTGTTTTGTTTTCTTCATCACAGTACATTTTAACAGGAAACGCGAAATTTGTACGTATCTCATAACGCCTTGTGATTAGTACACTACCTTTTTTTTTTTTTTTTTTTTTTTTTGGTCATCAGTCTACTGACTGGTTTGATGCCGCCCTCTTCATCTCAGAGTAGCACTTGCAACCTACTTCCTCAATTATTTGCTTGACGTATTCCAATCTCTGTCTTCCTCTACAGTTTTTGCCCTCTACATCTCCCTCTAGTACCATGGAAGTCATTCCCTCATGTCTTAGCAGATGTCCTATCATCCTGTCCCTTTTCCTTATCAGTGTTTTCCACATATTCCAGTCCACTCCGATTCTGCGTAGAACCTCCTCATTCCTTACCTTATCAGTCCACCTAATTTTCAACATTTGTCTATAGCACCACATCTCAAATGCTTCGATTCTCTTCTGTTCCGGTTTTCCCACAGTCCATGTTTCACTACCATACAATGCTGTACACCAGACGTACATCCTCAGAAATTTCTTCCTCAAATTAAGGCCTGTATTTGACATTAGTAGACTTCTCTTGGCCAAGAATGCCTTTTTTGCCATAGCGAGTCTGCTTTTGATGTCCTCCTTGCTCCGTCCGTCATTGGTTATTTTACTGCCTAGGTAGCAGAATTCCTTAACTTCATTGACGTCGTACTGACATTAAGTTTCTCGCTGTTCTAATTTCTACTACTTCTCATTACCTTCGTCTTTCTCCGATTTACTCTCAAACCATACTGTGTACTCATTAGACTGTTTTTCCGCTCAGCAGATCATTTAATTCTTCTTCACTTTCACTCAGGATAGCAATGTCATCAGCGAATCGTATCATTGATATCCTTTCACCTTGCATTTTAATTCCACTCGTGAACCTTTCTTTTATTTTTATCATTGCTTCCTCGATGTACAGATTGAAGAGTAGGGGCGAAAGGCTACAGCCTTGTCTTACACCCTTCTTAATACGAGCACTTCGTTTTTGATCGTCCACTCTTATTATTCCCTCTTGGTTGTTGTACATATTGTATATGACCCGTCTCTCCCTATAGCTTACCCCTACTTTCTTCAGAATGTCGAACAGCTTGCACCATTTTATACTGTCGAACGCTTTTTCCAGGTCGACAAATCCTATGAAAGTGTCTTGATTTTTCTTTAGCCTTGCTTCCATTATTAGCCGTAACGTCAGAATTGCCTCTCTCGTCCCTTTACTTTTCCTAAAGCCAAACTGATCGTCACCTAGCGCATTCTCAATTTTCTTTTCCATTCTTCTGTGTATTATTCTTGTAAGCAGCTTCGATGCATGAGCTGTTAAGCTGATTGTGTGATAATTCTCGCACTTGTCAGCTCTTGCCGTCTTCGGAATTTTGTGGATGATGCTTTTCCGAAAGTCAGATGGTATATCGCCAGTACACTACTACGGAACCTGTATTGTGTGAAATCTGGTAAACATACATTTGCAGATTAAAACCGTATGAAATACCTTCATCTTCACAGATCCAGCAGCTTGAAACATCTCTCCTACTCCATACACCAATGGCCCCAACCGATTTACCCATTTATTTTAAGCAACTTCAATTCCCAATCAAGTTTTCGTTGGCTACAGCAGTAAACAAGGTTCAAGGTCTGCAGGAAGCAGAGCGTATTGGGGGGGGGGGGGGGGGTGCACTTTTTGCACTGAACTGGTCGAGTACTTTCTCACTAATTGATCATATACAGCCCACAGGACTGTTGACAGGGAGATAATGAAGATAATCACACAAGTAGCAAATGGTACCTAATTTAACAAAGGCCCACATTGACCGGCACACGTACTATCAACTCAATATGTCGCAATATGCTAAATCACTTTCGTCAGTATAATCACGGCATACGGGATCGTAAGAACGAAGCGTTAACATCGAGTAGTAAGTGAACATGGAGTCGGCCTTGCGTAAGTTTAATAACTGTCACCTCTGTGTTCTGTCAAAAACAAATAGCATGAAGTGCTGTCGACTTTAAATACAAAGCATTTTCGATGATACGAGAATGGGAAGTGCAAAAAAAAAAAAATAATACATGCGTAAAAAGGGAAAGTTACAAGAGTACACTGAGAAGTTGATGAAAGGAGCACCTTGCTCTTTTCAGAATACGTCTGGTCACCCTGTGCGAGACGCACTAAGCGATATACTGTTCCGTGGATTAATCGGAAACGTTTATCGGCGGACCTAGATTCTTCCGTACACTGTTGCACATGTAAAATCAGTATAAATAATGGTTATCAGGCCTCGCTTTGACGCTCGAGACAGAATTAAACTTTTTGCAAAGTCAAAAAAGCCCTGTAGCTATCTACCTTCAGGGAACACCCGGGATCTGACCGCTGAACTGGAGTATGTTCATTTCTAACACGTCTTTCACCGCCTCCAGTTACCCACCAGCACCTCTCACCGATAATTACCACAACCAAAAAATAGGAAGACAGTTCAAAGACAACAGGAAATCAGTCACTTAAAGGTTCCACTCTGAAACTATCTCTCAAATTTGCATGGAAACAAATGTAATTCATTGGTACGAATTAACCCTAGTCAAGCCAGTCTCGTTCACTAAAGCAACAGTGCCCAGCTAGCAACTAGGGCCACACTGTGCCTCGTTGATCGCGAAGAATCACAAACTCACTCCTTCCGAAATAATAACACCTGAAAACAACAAACACCGCTCCACAGAGTAGTCCTCAATCGCACGACGGTTGCCGGTCAAACAGGATCATTTTTGTGAGCCCCCAAACTGCTCCACGAAATAATTTAACCTTTAGGGTTTCCAGAGATAATCAGGAGCATAAGGTACGCATTCCTACTAACCATTTCCATTCCCTTTGCTTCCTTTTGCCAGGACGTCAAGAACTTTTCTGCGACGGATGTTGGAAACACCGGCCGTCATGGAGAAAATCGCTCTCACCATGAGCCAGTAATTTGGGTTCTGTTCGCAACCCATTTATGAGGATTAAGAAAAAAATCCAGCCCTCAGCTCTAGGATGTAGAAAGCCTCCTTCCGCCCAGAATCTGACCCTGTTGCAGACAATAGTTGCAGGAAGAGAGCACGGTGACGGCCAGGAAACGGGATGTTATAACTAGTTTGATGAATATTTAAACTTCCCATCATTGACGGAACTGTGGGAATGCAGTGGTAAATGACGGTTTGCGAGTAAGAATGAATATGCCTCAGACTGCAACTGAACGATCTGCAGTTTTGTTCTAATGATTTAGATCTCCAGCTTTCTAGACTTGTATTCAGGTATACCTGTTCAAATTAAGGAATCACAATACGCCAGTCAACATTTAATACGATTGCACTACTTATTGATTATCATTGACCTCTTCAGGTTATGGGATTATGTTCAAGTAGAAAAAAACATGAAATTACAAATTCATACAGTCAATAGGGAAGAAATATTTACGCAATGATATTGTCCAGTTTAAGTATGTTGGATTAACACCTGATACTGTTTCCGCCGGCCGTTGTGGCCGAGCGGTTCTAGGCACTTCAGTCTGGAAGCGCGCGACCGCTCCGGTCGCAGGTTCGAATCCTGTCTCGGGCATGGATGTGTGTGATGTCCTTAGGTTAGTTAGAATTAATTAGTTCTAAGTTCTAGGGGACTGATGACCGCAGATGTTAAGTCCCTTAGTGCTCAGAGCCATACGAACCATTTTTTTTATATACTGTTTCCTTTCCCGTTACTTTCTAAGTGGAGCGAGGTAAAATCGACTGCCTATTTACCTCCACACTAGCCTAATTTCTCTTATCATATCTTCATGGCCTTTCTTCGAGACAGATGTTTGCCGGTATAAATTTGTCCTGCAGTCAGTCGCAAATGTCGATTCTCTAAACTTTATCAATAGTATGATAGTGAAGACACGTCGAAGAAATGAATTAAAATTTGCACCAATGACGGGATTCGAGGCCTGGTCTCCTGCTCACAGCAGCACGAATTACCCAAGAACGTTCCGTCTCGAACATAAACTCCAGTTCATGCCCCAGCCCATGTTCTTCCCCTTCTTAACGTGTATCAGTATTGAGTAGGCTCCCCAACACATACATATAACGGAGTCAATTTTAACCACGAACAGTGACAGAACTTGACCCAATGCGACCTTCATCTGTTTCCAAAACTGAAAGAACTCATTCGAGCACTTCACTTTGATTGTGATGAAGCAGTGCAAGCAGAGAGAGGTTGTGGCTCCTTCAACAAAGTCAAACAGTCTGCAGTGATGGTATCACCAAACAGGTCTCTCGTTGGGAGAAATGTGTGTGGAGAACGATCGATAAAGGTGAATCCAGCGCGCCGGAGTGTTGTATACATCGCAGCGCTCGTGTGTTGTCTGGCATTGTCATGATGGAGAAGAGGGTGTTCCATATGTGGACGAAATTTTCGAATTCGAAACTCGATTACAACATGCTGTTTCTCACTCACCGACATAGTTATGTTACACACCGCTATTGTACGCGCTACAATTCAGAGCTCTCTAGAGGCAGAGGTTTTCAAATATGTAGACATGAAGAATAAAGACGTAGGATGTTTATAACGTTGGTTTTGTATAAAAATCTTTAAGAGTTCTCACATACAAAGTTCGGAGGCATTACTCTACAGCACGCCCTCGTAGTAGTAGAAGTACCAGTGCTAGAATGCTGGCAGAAATGTGATGCAGTCCGTTGATACTGAGAATTTATTAGGAAACAAGAACGACATTGAAATAAATGCCTATTATAATTATTAGCGCCAGTGTAAAAACTATCACATTTATGTTGTTTGAATACGTTCGGTTTACTGCGGAAGTAAATTATACTGTTCCCCACGGCCAATAATTGCCAGTGTTCTCCTCTAAACGAACTAGAATTCCATCTCCACCGAACTTGGCGGAACATTTCTTTATCAGGATCAGACGAACATTACTGGATGATGTGATGGAGAAAGCAATTTGGAAGCATTCTATGCATGTGGCTATGGTACGAGGTATATGATGGTGACATGAACAAACAGACTAACTGCACACAAAACGTCAATTGCATAAGCAAAATACGTCGCAGAAAGCAACGTTTTTTCTGGGAAAAAAATCGTACACGCGTGCGGCGATAACAAACGATAAGAGTTATCCAAACTTCGCAAGAAAAAGTCTCAAAACGGACAGAGAATTACGAAGAACGTTACGTGGCTCAACGCTTTCTGTTATCTCGTAGCATAGCTGAGACAAAAATAAGAGCATTTACAGGCAAGTATGGGGTAAGAGAATGACTGATAGAAAGTTTTAACTGCGTCCAGGAAACACACTAATTGTCATTAGGAAACGTAAGTGTGTTTGGGCGAAAAGTACAGATTACATATGACCGATAACATTGATTAGCTTTCTAACAGGAAAACCTTGTAACAGCAGTTGACCTTCTTGGGTTGCTACAACTACCTTTCGCTTTCCATTTAATGGGTGAAATTAAAATTTTGTAGACTACTAGACTTTCCAGATGAGTTCTGCATGTGCGTTGCGATGATAACAATCGATTCACGAAATTTTCTTTTAAACTTACCTCACATCACAGGAAACGCCCAGTACTGTTCCAGGAGCATTGCTGATATAAAACTATATCATTTCACGCGAGACTCTGTCAGTAACGCGCTAACTAACAAGGACGCAGGTAATTAAATGCGTGTGAATTCTTAAAGGACCAAACTGCTGAGGTCATCGGTCCCTAGACTTACACACTGCTTAAACTAACTTACACTAAGTTATGCTAAGAACAATACACACACTCATGCCCGGGGGAGGACTCGAACCTCCCGCGGGAGGGGCAGGTAATTAAGACACTTCTCTAGAGCACTGCACAAGTCGGGATGTGTCAAAAAATCCAAGAGTGAATCAGTTAGCACAATACTCCATCAGCATGGCATGGTAGATTGTACCTTGTACTACTGCTGGTCATCCGCTTTCCTGTTCCATTCGCAAATGGAGCGAGGGAAAAACGTCTATTTATATGCTTCCTTACGAGCCCCAGTCTCTCTTATCTTTGCATTCCTTAAGAGAGGTGTATGTTGGTGGCAGGAGGATGCCTCTGCAGTCTGTCGGAAATGCAAAAAAATGGCTCTGAGCACTATGGGACTGAACAGCTGAGGTCATCAGTCCCCTAGAACTTCGTACTGCATAAACCTGAGGACATCACACACATCCATGCCCGAGGCAGGATTCGAACCTGCGGCCGTAGCGGTCGCTCGGTTCTAGACTGAAGCGCCTATAACCGCTCGGCCATTTCGGCCGGATGTCGAAAATGCAGGTTCTCTGAAGTTCCTAATAGTGTTTCGCGAAAAGAGCGTCTTCTTCCTACCAGGGATTCCCACCTGAGTTCAAATAGCATTTCCGTAATACTCGCGCGATGATCGGACCTTCTGGTAAGGAATCGAACAACTTGCCTACGAATTGCTACGATGTTTTCCTTTAATCTGGCCTGGAGGGGATTTCAAATGCTCGAACAGTACTCAAGAATAGGTCGCACTAGTGTTACGTACGTCGTCTCCTGTACAGATGAGCTACACTTTCCAGTAATTCTCCCAACAAATCAAAATCCACCATTAGCCTTCCCTGCAACCTGTCTTACGTGTTTGTTCCATTTCATGACATGCTATACTTTAAACATCAGTCCAAGTAGCAGGAAAATGTTTGCCGCAGTCCGCTTAAATCACTTTGGGCGAATTCTGGTCCTACCTCAACGTTTTGCTCACTGCATTTAGCAGTAATCTTAGTTTTTCAAAGAAGCGCTGTCGAGTTACATATACGCTGGTTTGCAGACTGTCACTTAAACTCATACTTAAAGTGGAGCACGGGACTCCGACCCAACACCTGAATTATTGAAACTAGTTATGTCCTATGATTATCGACATACAGAAAGTATGGATATTGTGAAATTAAACATCGGCGTTTCAGTATCGTTACTGAAGTGTTTGAAACAACGTAACATCGATGTTAAACATAAAACATCGACCTTCTATGTTTTGGAAAAAAGAATAACAGGCTACTAAGGACCTGGTGGTCTAGTGGAAGCACATGCTAGGAAACCAAGAGGTCGCGGGGTCGAATCTCTTTAGGGCCACGAAAATCTTTCAGACTGTTTTTAATCTAGCCTTCACCTCTTTGGGATGTGGGGAATCAGAAGGAACGACACGTGGTTAGGATCTCACATTAAACTGTAAGTCCCGTTTCCTCGGATGGATAAATGATTTAGGTATTAAGAAAACACAAGTTGCCGAAGTGGCGTCCAACTGACAAGACTTGTACCTCGCCACTGATCCACACGAAATAATAAAAATACTAACAAATCGGTTTCACTAACTGGACTAGAGGACCCCAGTTAAGGGTCACCTCGCTTCTCATTGTGAAAACTACTGAAGTCGTGAAGAGTCAGAAAACAACAGAAGTGGTCGATTCACCGCTACATCACTAAGCAAGCAAACACTTCCTTTTCCTTATGTACTAAGGGGTTGAAATACTGTATCTGTATTGACTGACAGCGGGTTTCAAATCTCCCTCTGGTTATCTACACTGAAAATTCCATCTAATCGAGCATCACCGGGTTAATGATCGGATGACTGCTTCAAAAAGATCATTCTTGTACAATCGGAACCGATCCTTGTCTCTAGTGACTATGATGCCGACGTGAGAATAAATGGTACAGTTTGTTCTTCGTAGTACATGTTACAGATCGTAGAGTATTCACTGAAGTGCGGGTACAGCACTCATATATTGAGACTACTTCAAGCAGAAGTAGCACCATCAAATAACTACTTTGTGCCAACCTGCACGAGTCAACGACAGATGTTGAACGTAATTACATAAATTGCAAACCGACTGAGCTGGCGGGAGGACGACATTCGGATTAGTTTTGCGACGAATGACGAAATAAGTTTGAGATTTCATGACGGAAAAGATACCTCGGAGCAGCATAGTTGCTACTAGTCAATATGCATTACATGTTTTGGCTTTCAGTTCAGTTTGCGAAAGTTTTCTGGATAGAAGGGGGGGGGGGAAGGGAGGGGGAGCGGTGCCTCCAATTTCCCTTGCCCATCACTTTAGGGACGCGGTGTCGAACGAAAACTATAAATATTGTAAAACTTTGAACATAGCTGCTAAGGTTCAGTGACCGTGTCACAATTATATTAGAACAAATAAGCCCTCGGTAACAAATATTAAGTCAAAATTGACCAGGTTTCGACGCTACTATGAGCGTCGTCTTCAGAGTTAGACTAACTGTTCTAAAACATATTAAGTATATAATACATGAACAAAATTAAAGTTTGTACTGACCGGAAAAAGATGCACTATTTACAAGTCGCATATTAAAAAAGATCTAAGCCGGAAAGGCGACGTCATGAATGGTTGTAAGTAAGATGGCGAGCCGCTAAGGGCTGCTCGTACTTTAGTGAACAAGGGTTGCAACAGTGTGGCAAACTGTAGAGCTGAAACACGTATTTCGCCGAGCAATCATTTACTGGTCTAGCTCTTTCTAGGTAAAGCTAAAAATGTCACGTCACTACATACACTATTTTGAATCGAAATTGTGTCACTGACTTGCGGAAAATTCAGCAAGGTGTGGCACCTCCACCGATATGACGTACACTTATTCTCAGGCAATGCGAGCCAAGCGACACCGTGGTCAAGGCAATGGATCGACATTCTACAGGAAATGCGGTCCAGTCCATTGTTTTCTTTCCGATTTAGGTATCCGTTTGTGTTCCTAAACTACCTTACGTTCTTGTAGCAATGTCACGACCGACTTCTAACACCCCCCCCCCCCTTTTCTCGATCAACATCAGTAAATGCTGATTACCCTTCGGAGTCAACGGAAAATCTAATATCTGACACTCCCATCTTTTCCCATAGTAAGAATATTAGTTTCTCTCAGACATGACTGACATGCGTCATGCGCCCGGGTTCCCGGGTTCGATTCCCGGCGGGGTCAGGGATTTTCTCTGCCTCGTGATGACTAGGTGTTGTGTGATGTCCTTAGGTTAGTTAGGTTTAAGCAGTTCTAAGTTCTAAAGGACTGATGACCATAGATGTTAAGTCCCATAGTGCTCATAGCCATTTGACATGCGTCATGCCATATTGAATTTTTTGCTGGGGGAAATAAAACTTTAAAACTATTTTACCTGTAAATGCTTATTATTATAGCAAAATGTTTAAATAACAAACGCAAAACAATGGGCGTTTCACCTCTGGCTGTTTGCGTTACGAGTCAGGCTACGGTCCTCAGTGTCATCAACAAGTGATACCTTTAAAGATGGAATGGTAGGTCTCGCAGATTAGCTTTGGACAGAAGCAGCCATTTTAGTAATTACAAGGGCTATCTGGAAAGTAATTCAGTTAAAAATAAATCAGTGCTATATGAATAGAAAATTTACTAAACCAATTGTAATGCTACACCCTTTTATTACTTCTCAACTCCTCGCCTTTTGCTTTAAGCGTTTCTGCTATATTAACGTACGTGTCGTTCGACATTGACAGTGCAAGTAAAATCTTCCATAGGTGACACAATACTGTAAAGTGATTGTTGGTGGGATGAAAAAAACTATCTGCCAGTGTTGAGAACAATCGCGAATTTTTTGCTGTAGGTTCATATGGTCTGAACACGACGGGTGAAGGAGGTTTGCGAATAAAGTGTTGTTTGTAGCTCCAGATGGAAGGTATTACCGGCTCCAACTGATTTCCTGTGTTCCTGCACGTAAAAAAACTGACTTGGCCCTTATCGTTGTGACTCCGGCTAAGGCTAGCAGACTAGCAATCCCACACGAAAGAACTTAATACAGAAGGAAGTTGTCCTCCGGCTGGGAGGTATATCAAACAATGCAGTGTGATTTTGTTTAAAATTTCCACAAAGTTACTGATCCAGTATTTTGTTTACAAAATGATGTGTCCGTTCTGGATAGCCCTAGCGCCAACATTATGAAAGACTCAGTCAGGGCATGATCACGTTCGATTGCGTAATGGGAAAGTTTACAGCTTCTTAGAAACTTCGATTGGTTTAATTGCGGCCCTTTGTGGTGTGGCATATACGAATTCTCCTCGGAAGCTCTCGAAATGATCCATTATAAGTAGGTCTGAACCAGAATTTATGCGGCGCGGCTGTACGTATCACCCAACACGACTAAGGTCACAGCATGATAAACGGAAAGATATAAAGATATAATTAGGTTCTATAAAGCCATCATCAACCCGATGTCTTATCGCCTTAAACGGGCAAGAAACTGTGGTGTTCATCTGCAACTAATCATACACACCTCGCAAGTCACTGTGCGTCACCTGTTCCGTTCACAAATGGGGCGACGGCAAAATTACTCGTTTTGCGGTCCTTACACGAGCTGTAGCAGTATGTTGCTGGAACATAGCTCTGCAGTCCTTCACATTATATTAACTTTTTAGACACATCTGCATGAATTTAATTTTCTCTACACTTAGAGAGGGCTGCCATTTATCATACCAAACAGACACTCTGTCCGGGTGGTCACGTATTCTCCTATAGTAACTTAAGAGACGTCACTGTCTCGTGCACTGCAGCGTCGTCACCAAACAGTCGCATACTGCCGCTCACCCTATGCGTCCGATACCGTACTTCCTCCTTACGCCACCCTATCCGTCCTCCTTATGCGGTGCATAAGCTGTTCTTTTTGGAGTAATTGTTTCCTTTCAGCCTTGAGAATATAGCTTCTTTTCTTTTTTAATTTTCATTATTTGGCCTTACCTAGATATTTCTCTGTTTGTGTAAGCAAAATCTGGAATGGTATAAATGAGTACGCCAACGGCCTTGTCTCAATGGTAACACTGGTTCTCGCTAGATCACCCAAGTTAAGCGCTGTCGGGTTTGGGTGGTACATGGACGGGTGACCGTCACGGATCTGCCGAGCGCTGATGCCAAGCGGGGTGCACTCAGTCCTCGTGAGGTCAATTGAGGAGCTACTTGACTGAGGAGTAGCGGCTCCGGTCACAAATACTGAGCGGTATGCTGACCATACCTTCCTCCATATCTCCATCCAATGACGCCGTTCGAGTGAGGATGACATGGCGGTCGGTCGGTGCCGTTAGGTCTTCCGAGGCCTGTTCGGATATATATATATATATATATATATAACTTTTTAGACACATCTGCATGAATTTTATCTTCTCTACACTTAGAGAGAGCTGCCATATAAAAATCCGAACAGGCCTCGGAAGACTATATATACAGGGTGATTCACCTAACATTACCGCTGGATATATTTCGTAAACCACATCAAATACTGACGAATCGATTCCACAGACCGAAGGTGAGGAGAGGGGCGAGTGTTATTGGTTAATACAAACCATAAAAAGAATGCACGGAAGTATGTTTTTTAACACAAACCTACGTTTTCTTAAATGGAACCCCGTTAGTTTTGTTAGCACATCTGAACATGTAAACAAATACGTAATCAGTGCCGTTTGTTGCATTGTAAAATGTTAATTACATCCGGAGATATTGTAACCTAAAGTTGACGCTTGAGTACCTATCCTCCGCTGTTCGATCGTGTGTATCGGTGAGCACCGAATTACGTAGGGATCCAAAGGGAACGGTGATGGACCTTAGGTACAGAAGAGGCTGGAACAGCACATTACGTCCACATGCTAACACCTTTTTATTGGTCTTTTTCACTGACGCACATGTACATTACCATGAGGGGTGAGGTACACGTACACACGTGGTTTCCGTTTCCAATAACGTAGTGGAATAGAGTATGTCCCGACATGTCAGGCCAATAGATGTTCTATGTAGTGGCCATCATTTGCTGCACACAATTGCAGTCTCTGGCGTAATGAATGTCGTACACGCCCAGTACATTTGGTGTAATGTCGCCGCAGGCTGCCACAATACGTTGTTTCATATCCTCTGGGGTTGTAGGCACATCACGGTACACTTTCTCCTTTAACGTACCCCACAGAAAGAAGTCCACAGGTGTAAGATCAGAAGAACAGGCTGGCCAATTTATTCGTCCTCCACGTCATGGTAATGTACATGTGCGTCAGTGAAAAAGACAAATAAAAAGGTGTTAGCATGTGGACGTAATGTGCTCTGTCCAGTCTCTTCTGTACCTAAGGTCCATCACCGTTCCCTTTGGATCCCTACGTAATTCGGTGCTCTCCGATACACACGATCGAACAGCGGAGGAGTGGTACTCAAGCGTCAACTTTAGGTTACAATATCTCCGGATCTAATTAACATTTTACTATGCAACAAACGGCACTGATTACGTATTTGTTTATATGTTCAGATGTGCTTACAAAACTAACGTGGTTCCATTTAAAAAAAACGTAGGTTTGTGTTAAAAAACATACTTCCGTGTATTTTTGTATGGTTTGTATTAAACAGTTACACTAGCCCCTCTCCTCACGTTCGGTCTATGGAATCGGTTCGTCAGTATTTGATGTGGTTTACGAAATATATCCTGCGGTAACGTTAGGTGACTCACCCTGTATAGAGAGAGAGAGAGAGAGAGAGAGAGAGAGAGAGAGAGAGAGAGACTGTAGACAAACTAGTCCTGTTTTGGTACAACTATCAGCGGCATAGTTTCCTTGTCAGGTTATATTACATTGCCATAATCAATTACTTGTATTTATTTTTTATTGGGATAGCAGTCCACATAGTTTGTGAGCAGGAAAGCGTGAAGCTGAAATGACTTGACTACATGTATGCAGAGATTAAGCCGATTTTCTTACGCCCGAAGGGCACCAGGAGCAATCGAGACAACGAAGCCCCTGAGAGGCTGCCTACCTTTTCCACAGGATAAATGCCAGACACGCTACCAGCTAAGATATTGTCTGCTCGTACCTCGTGTAATATGTGCTAGTAGGCTGTGAAGCAGGTCTATTTACAAAATTAATCACTTTCCAGTGTGGAAGGCTTTTGTTATTTGTAGGTCAGATAACGACAACGCTTATTAGCAAAAGGGGATCATTGCATGACGCAATCCTTATGGCGCGAGTCGCAGGAAAGAGCCCAAGGAAATGTTGAACAGGGAGAGATGCGTCCTTATCCCAGGAGACACGCAGGGCCTGGAGACTCTTCCCCTCTCACCGTATGGAGGATCGTAAAATTCTCCTGAGCCAGACAGCAACTTGAAAACAGCGAGTCTACCACACCGAGAACGCAATTCAGCAAGCGGAGTGGTTAAAAAATAAAACTCACCTGCCACTGGTGAAAGTTTCCTCATTACGCACCACCGGGATTTCCACTGCAACAGAAAACATTGCTTTGTCACGGATGTATTTCTTGTTTAAAGACTCATTTTATTCTCAATTTTATGAGTGTGTAGAATAAGGAAACAAAATTTTATCTTGCGACAGTACAACCCAAATTAGTTCGATTGATCAGGTGAGGAATGAGGAGATTGTCCGTAGAATCGGCGAGGAAAGGAATATTTGGAGAACACTGACAGAAAGAAGGGACAGGATGACAGGACATCTGTTATGACATCAGGGAATAACTTATATGGTACTAGAGGGAGCTGCAAAGGGTAGAAACCGAAAACGTAGGCAAAGATAGAGATACAACCAGCAAAATGGTACTCTGAGATGAAAACGTTGGCACAGGAGAGAAATTTGTGGTGGGTCGCATAAAAAAATAAACGAATAAATAAATAGAATAAAATAAAAAAATGAAAAAGGACTTGAGTGCTGGCCGAAATTTCCAGCTGACGCAAGAGGAGGGGGGGGGGGGGCAAGACTCTAAAAATACATTTTTTTTAAATATATAAATGAGCTGGTCAGTTTCGAAACACGCCATGCCATAAGAACTAAATTTTTTAGGTGACATAAAAAACATTATATCCCAGAGAATTGCTGGTTATCCACTCCCATTCAGATGTTTTAGGAGATTTCTGCAATGAATAAAAGCTCCGCGCTCCAGATTCCGGGAGAAGGGGGCGGATGGATCATGTGTCCCATCTTGAGCCCCTCCCACCCCCACCCCCCCTCTCACCGTTCCCTGGTCTTGCGTACACCTATGGTACAATCCGAAATCTTTCCCCTTGACTGATCATTCGCTAGCTCTTCTCCTACTCAAAAATGAGTTTGTCTTTACCAACGGTAAATTCTTTTTCCTTCTTCCAACAAATTTTGCAGTTACACTTGCAATGATATTTTGCATTGCTTTCATAAACCTTAAGCCCATGCATATCGTCCTCAGTTTATCAAATTTAGAGAAGTCATTATGAATGAAGTGTAAAAGTAGATTATTATTTTTTTTTTTTTTAACTGCTGACTCGAAGATGCAATTCAAGGCGTATCTTCGACCCACTACAGCAATTGACAATTCTCTAAATTTGTTTTCAGATTTTATGACGAGTCTTACATGTACAGCATGACAAATACACACTCACTCAGTGGTAGTTCAAATGTATAAACGTAACAATAGTGAATCCGTATCCAGATTACCAGCTCCACCTCGAATCCTGAATAAGATATTTTGAGCTTTCCCTCCCCCCCCCCCGCCCTCTTCCTTAGGATCTAGAAGATAACCACACTATGATAGACGTAAAATTTAGATCCACAAATATCCATACTAGACATTTTTAACAACTTTTACCTTTTACTGAAGCTTGTGTCCCCTTTATGACCTAGCAGCACTGATGATACTAACTTCGAGTCTGGTTCAGCGCACAAATTCAGCTTGTGGCGTACAGTTGTCGCAGAGTGTACCCAGCAGAAGAATTTTGTTTTATAGTGTAAGCAGACCTGTTCATCATTTAAATAATATGTCAAATCATAAACTGTAGCAGAGCTATTTTCCCTCACGCATTACAAATAACTTGTGACAATACGTAACAAATATTGGGTAGTGCCTGCAGATCGAGAAGATACGTCCATGATAATTTTACAGAAAACACTACAATGATTTCATGTAGTGTCGTTGCCCTATCTCTGTCACTGCAATTAAAGAATGAATGTAATTAATAGCTCTACTGAGAACTGTTCGATTTCACATGTCTAGGTTTGTCTTTTAGAACATTACTTGTACCAAAAATATCACTTAACTCTACTCCATGGTGCCACTAGATCAGAAGACATTTTATCTTCTGGCGAACTGAAAAAGACATTTGAAGAAAACCCGAAATTATTTTACATTATTTACCTTTTTCCCGTCGCGGAACTTAACGGTGCCTTCGATGATAGTGCTGTTATCCATGACTGAAAGCCGAAATAGTCAGGCACGGTATACTGTACACGCCGGAAGGCACACCACGCTCGTGGTTCCACCACACGCACTGGGACGCACTCACTGATACTTCGCGCTACATCAGCACCTGGCGTCACGGGCCAGACGCACCGCAAGACTACCGCTAGGACTCGACGAAACGCGCGCGCCGCGCAGCAAGGCGACTCTGGCGCCCTCTGCTACGATTGAGCGGCCATCTCTCGGCGAGGTCCTAAACTCCTACGAGCTTTAAGCAGCGCGTGTTGCTTTCGGCAAGCGTCGCTGCACGGCTTCCCTACTCCTGGCTTCTTTCCGCGCCTGCAAGTGTTGGTTCGTACAGGCGAAATCTGTTGTGGGCTGCACGACCAGCTTGATACAACTAATCAAAGAAACTTGCACAAAGTAAACGCGTTTCTTCCGTCAGATATTGTGTTGTCAAGGTATATATGGGACATAGATAAAAAAAATTTAAGAGGATGTGGAATCGGATTTTTTATGAAAAAAAAAAAATTTTTTTCTTTGCCTTAAAATAATGTATTGCAAATGGTTGTATTTCAAATTTAACCACACTAATTTATCAGTTTTGTGAGTCGGTGGGTACAGTTTTCGTAATTGCAGACCGTTGCGGCCGGCTGTAAATCTATCAATCTTTCATTGTGATTTCAAGTGCAGTACTTTCCATCGATGTGACATACGTGAAGCTGCACTGTTTTTCACCTATTTTATATCTCTGTTCGTCTAAATGGCACGTGGAGGACCCAGGTTCAATTCGTGGTACTGCGAGTGATCAATAATAACACAGGTCAACGAAAAATTCTTTGAAAAACTTTTTTTACTTTGATAGCTGATCTTTATAGATTTTTATAAGCTGAATCCAAATCTAGTCTGACTTTTTCTGTGTCACCTATAGTTTTAGAGCAATATCCTTTTTACTATATAGTATAAAAATCCTCTGCTATATGGCAAACAGAAAAATTAATGAAACGCTTTGTTATTACATGGTTTGTATTTAGAGTAAGCTACTTAAAACCATTATATGTGTTAATAGAGGTTTCACTTGTCAGCTGGAATTGGTTTGTATTTTCTTCCTCTTTTTTCTTTGAAGCTTCTTGTGTAGCTTTTCCTACGATGAGTCGCTTGCTGAACTTCACTGTGAAGTGACCAACAGTAGTCCCCCACACGTTGGTGTACCAGCGGCCTTGGTAGCGTTTTTCCATCCCTTTAGTGTCCTTGCGAAAACGATCTCCTTGCTCCTTACTAACATCTCCCATATTGTCCGGGAAATAATCAAGGTGACTGTTCAAAAAGTCAACAGTCAGGCTCATTAAACATCCCAAAGTTTTAAACTTCTTTAAATTGTAGCTATAATAGAAACATTCTGGGTTTTTTCATATCCTAAGAACTTTGTAACAGCTTGCTTGAATGATACCCATATATCTTTCTCACTGAAGGTCATTGTGGATTCAAAGTTAACATCAGACATCATTTTTCTAAAATGTCAGGTCAGACAAAGACGCCTTCTTTTAGTTTAGCTTCTCGAAGGTGTGGAAACTTTTGCAGAGGTACTTAAAACATGGGCCATTTTCAGGCAAAGCCTTTACAAACTGTTTCACTTGGCCTCACTTTATATGTAGAGGTGGTTGGAGTACGTTCTTTGGATCTACAAGGTTTTTGCGTAGAAAGTTCTTCTTACCAGGTTTCAAAGACTCCCTCACAGGCCAGTTCCTTCTGCACCAGTGTTGATCCCTAGCCCTACTATCCCATTCACACAAGAAACATGGAAATTTGGTAAAGCCACCTTGCTGACCAAGGAGTTTGCATGTTAATTTTAGATCGTCACATATCATCCAACCATGAACAGAATAGCCTATTTTATTTTGCACTATTTCTAGGTTTTCATAGCTTTCTTTCATCTGTACATAATGTCCAACAGGTATAGATGCATACATGTTACCATTGTGTAATAAAACAGCCTTTAAACTATTTTTGGATGAATCAATAAACAGCCTCCAATCTTCCTTTTTGTATTCATTTCTAAACTTATTCATCAGACCGGGGATGTCTGGGCAGTATGCTAAATCACCTTCTTGTTGAAAAACCTTGGAAAATTGCTGCTCTCTCTTTCTATACATGTGTATGCTGGTTCCAAATGCCCTAAATTCTTATTTTTTTAATTCTAGAGCCAAAAAATTCAGCTTTTTCTTTCGTTAAGCCCATATCCCTAACCAAATCGTTAAGCTCTATACTTTCTGTATTATAATGGAATTCATCATCATCTGGCTCATCAAAATCAGATTGTACATCAGAAAATACTTCTGTTGGAATAGGATTTAAATCGTCTGGTGGTTCAGGAACCAGCAAATCTGCACCATGTACTCTTGGTCGGATGGCGGATGGAAGGTTAGGTTAGCTTATTACCTTCTTGTTTTTCGAATTATGACCAGTAATATCAACAATGTAAAAGTAGCAGTCATCGGAATGATTTCTTGGCTCCCTCCATGTCCTAGGAACGGAAAATCTAAAGGCTTTTTTCTCCTTGTTGGACAATTTTCTCAGATCTTAACACACACATAACTTACCCTATGTGGCTCCCAAGAGTTATCTTTATCACCAAGTTTAGATTCAAAGTATGATAAATAAACCTTTTTCACAAAGTCTGTAATGTTTCTTTGGTGTTTTTTAACCACAAACTCACTACAAATATGACAAAAACTGTCAGCAGAGTTTTTAAAACCACGATTAGACATTGTACTGAGAACATGTACAGGAAACGGGAAAGTGAGGTTAGGTTGACAGTAAACAAAACACTATCTGTTAACACAAAAATAGAATCGACCTTTTTTGCCAGCAAATGTTTTTCAGCAGTGCTACCAACGTCATCTACATTCATTACAGCTCATTTTTAAATTATTTTAACTCTATAAAAGCTGTTAAATTCTTTCAATAATCGCTTAACTTAATAAATTTATCTGTAAAATGTGAAGAAATGGTGGATGATACCGTTTTTTAAGTATCTTATTTGGATTTCCCAACCTAAAAAACATAAGAATAAGGTATTTTCAGCAAAAAATTTTCCATCGTTGGCCTGTGTAATTGATAGCATTCAGTCAGTCTAATCGTACTTAACACAAATCAATACTATTCGAGAGACACTACTTTCTCCATAGAATTGTCGACACTGAACTCATATGCTTAAAATACAGGGATAATTTTTCTTCCAAGATACGATCAGTTGCGAAAAAAAACCACAGTGATGAAGAAAACTGTTTTATTTTCAATATTTAGCTACACGTTCCAGCTAGTTTTCTGCATAATCGCCACTCCGACTTAAACATTTGATGTAGTGTTGTACCGACTTTCCATTGCCGTCGTCATACACGGCAGCCACCTGCGCCTTCGGCCATTTCTCTACACTGGTCTGCAGCTCGTTGTGCCAAAATTCTGTCCTCATATCCAGCTGTTCATGTGGGAAAAGAGAGAAAATTCGGAGCCAAGTCCGGGATGTATGGAGGGTGATCAAATACTTCTCGTAAACACTGCAGGTGCGTCTTTTTATAAACTGCAGTATGCTGCTGAGCATCGTAATAAAGAAAAACAGTGCCCGATGAGAAGATTTTTGTTAGCTTGATCTGAGGTGCCTTACGTATACGATTTTCTCGAAACGCCTGATCCACTCGCTCAACAAGATCATCGGTTGGCACTCGTTTGCTTCCCTGACCGCCTGCACCACATGGACATCTGTATGTCTTCCTTCAAAGTTCCTGCACCACTGCTGTACTTTGGTGCCACGCGACACAGTTACGTTACACTTAAGTGCCTAGCAGAGTGGACCACCTTCAGTATAATTCCCTACTATCCCACTCTCGAACAGCGCGAGGGAAAGCGAGCCCGTATATCTTATTTTCTTACGATGATCGTTCCTCCCAATGCAGGTCGGCGTCAACAAAATACACTCCTGGAAATTGAAATAAGAACACCGTGAATTCATTGTCCCAGGAAGGGGAAACTTTATTGACACATTCCTGGGGTCAGATACATCACATGATCACACTGACAGAACCACAGGCACATAGACACAGGCAACAGAGCATGCACAATGTCGGCACTAGTACAGTGTATATCCACCTTTCGCAGCAATGCAGGCTGCTATTCTCCCATGGAGACGATCGTAGAGATGCTGGATGTAGTCCTGTGGAACGGCTTGCCATGCCATTTCCACCTGGCGCCTCAGTTGGACCAGCGTTCGTGCTGGACGTGCAGACCGCGTGAGACGACGCTTCATCCAGTCCCAAACATGCTCAATGGGGGACAGATCCGGAGATCTTGCAGGCCAGGGTAGTTGACTTACACCTTCTAGAGCACGTTGGGTGGCACGGGATACATGCGGACGTGCATTGTCCTGTTGGAACAGCAAGTTCCCTTGCCGGTCTAGGAATGGTAGAACGATGGGTTCGATGACGGTTTGGATGTACCGTGCACTATTCAGTGTCCCCTCGACGATCACCAGTGGTGTACGGCCAGTGTAGGAGATCGCTCCCCACACCATGATGCCGGGTGTTGGCCCTGTGTGCCTCGGTCGTATGCAGTCCTGATTGTGGCGCTCACCTGCACGGCGCCAAACACGCATACGACCATCATTGGCACCAAGGCAGAAGCGACTCTCATCGCTGAAGACGACACGTCTCCATTCGTCCCTCCATTCACGCCTGTCGCGACACCACTGGAGGCGGGCTGCACGATGTTGGGGCGTGAGCGGAAGACGGCCTAACGGTGTGCGGGACCGTAGCCCAGCTTCATGGAGACGGTTGCGAATGGTCCTCGCCGATACCCCAGGAGCAACAGTGTCCCTAATTTGCTGGGAAGTGGCGGTGCGGTCCCCTACGGCACTGCGTAGGATGCTACGGTCTTGGCGTGCATCCGTGCGTCGCTGCGGTCCGGTCCCAGGTCGACGGGCACGTGCACCTTCCGCCGACCACTGGCGACAACATCGATGTACTGTGGAGACCTCACGCCCCACGTGTTGAGCAATTCGGCGGTACGTCCACCCGGCCTCCCGCATGCCCACTATACGCCCTCGCTCAAAGTCCGTCAACTGCACATACGGTTCACGTCCACGCTGTCGCGGCATGCTACCAGTGTTAAAGACTGCGATGGAGCTCCGTATGCCACGGCAAACTGGCTGACACTGACGGCGGCGGTGCACAAATGCTGCGCAGCTAGCGCCATTCGACGGCCAACACCGCGGTTCCTGGTGTGTCCGCTGTGCCGTGCGTGTGATCATTGCTTGTACAGCCCTCTCGCAGTGTCCGGAGCAAGTATGGTGGGTCTGACACACCGGTGTCAATGTGTTCTTTTTTCCATTTCCAGGAGTGTATTTTCACATTCTGAGGAGAAAGTTGGTTATTGAAATTTCGCGAGAAGCTTCCGCCGCAACGAGAAACGCCTTTATTTTAACGATGTCCACCCCAGGTCCTGTGTGGTGTCCATGACACTCTGTCCTCTATTTTTCTATAAAACGAAACGTGCTACTCTATTTTGAACTCTCTCAGTGTACACCGTTAACCCTGTCTGGCAAGGATTCCACACCGCGCAGCAGTACTCCAAAAAGGGACGGACATGTATAGTGTACGCATTCTCTTCAGTAGATCTGTTGTATCTTCTACGTGTTCTGCCAATAAAACGCAGTTTTTGGTTCGCCTTCCCCACAACACTTTTTTATGTGTTCTTTTCAATTTAAGTGGTTCATAATTGCAATTGGTAGCCTTTAGGTTTTACTGATTTATCCTGTAACCGAGGTTTAACGGATTCCTTTTAGTACTCATGTGGATAACCTCGCACTTTTCATTATTCGGGGCAATTGCCAAGTTTCTTGCCGTACAGATATCTTTTCTAAACCGTTTTACAATTTGCCTTGATCTTCTGATGCCCTTACTAGACGATAAACGACAAGGTCATCTACAAACAACCTTAGATGACTACTCAGATTGTCTTCTAAATCGTTTGTGTTGACGAGAAACAACACAGGGCCTATAGCAATACAATGGGGAACGCCAGAAATCATTTTTATTTTACTCGATGACTTTTCGTCAGTGACTACGAACTGTGACGGCTCTGACAGGAAATCACGAATCCAGTCACGTGAGACAATATTCCATAAGCACTCAGTTTAAGTACAAGCTGCTTGTGAGTTACGGTGTCAGAAGCCTTCTGGAAATCTAGAATTACGGAAACAATTTGAAATTCGTTGTCAATAGCACTCAAAACTTGATGTGTTTCACTAGAACGATATTTTCTAAATCCGTGTTCAAAAATGGTTCAAATGGCTCTGAGCACTATGGGACTCAACTGCTGTGGTCATTAGTCCCCTAGAACTTAGAAATACTTAAACAAAAAAAATGGTTCAAATGGCTCTGAGCACTATGGGACTTAACATCTTAGGTCATCAGTCCCCTAGAACTTAGAACTACTTAAACCTAACTAACCTAAGGACATCACACACATCCATGCCCGAGGCAGGATTCGAACCTGCGGCCGTAGCAGTCGCGCGGTTCCGGACTGACCGCCTAGAACCGCGAGACCACCGCGGACGGGAACTACTTAAACCTAACTAACCTAAGAACATCACACACACCCATGCCCAAGGCAGGATTCGAACCTGCGACCGTAGCAGCAGCGCGGCTCCGGACTGGAGCGCCTAGAATCGCACGGCCACCGCGGCCGGCTAAATCCGTGTTGACTGTCAATAAACCGGTCTCTTCTAGATTCCGCTGGACATCAAGGATAATGATGATGATGAAGTCCCACACTCCGTGACGGAGCGTAGGCGAACGATGCGGAAGACCCGCACCGCCGTACTAGGCAAGGTCCTAGTGGAGGTGGTTTGCCGTTGTCTTCCTCCGACCGCGATGGGGATGGATGATGATTATGAAGACGACACAACAACACCCAGTCATCTCGAGGCAGGAAAAATCCATGACCCCGCCGGGAATCGAACCCGCGCCCCCGTGCTCGAGAAGCGAGAACGCTACCGCGAGACCACGAGCAGCGGACAGGGATAACGATATGCACCTGTAATTCAGTCTTTCTTCAATAGTGGTGAGACCTTTGGAGCTTTCCAGTCTTTGTGTGCGGATCTTTCGGCGTGAGAGCGGTTGTATATCAACCCACCAGCATTAAGAAATGGAATGATAACACACGCTTCACACTTGGCGGGAGATACTATTCGTCTCGGCATCTTTACGTCCTCACTGTGCAATCCAAACTGAAAAGTTTGACGTGACACGATTGACGCATACTAGAGACACTGCACAACACATACAGGCATGCGAAAAAGCTTCGTCTGATTTCCACTGTGATTTTAATTTCGCGACCGATTGGACTTTTAAAAAAAATAGTCCTCATACTAAAACGCTAACAACGAATTTGCAACAACTTATTTGCAGCGTGTTTCAATTGTATGTATGCTAGTTGAAGAAAAATTAAGATCGCTAAAAAAAAAGCATTTTATTGCATGACTGGTTTCGACAGAGCTATGCTGTCATCATCAGCATAGTTGTTTCTAAACCGATCATACAATAAAATGCTCTTTCAGCGTCCTTCGCTTGTGAAGTTCTCTTCAGTTACCGTATTTTGCAGAACGCTGCCAGACCCACCATGTCAGGTATGTCTTAACCGCTATGTGTTGAGAGTTGACAACCTGATTATGGGAACAATCTCTGGAAGCGCATTGTTGATTTGTGTTAAATAAAATCTGCATATTTTTCCAACTTGCATAATGACTTCTAGAGTCTGCTATCTTATTACCTTATCCAGACCTTAGCGCTCCACACAGACCTCTTATCCAGTGCCCACGGCCACCACAGTGCTGCAAAATCGTGCTAAGCAGTTGAGGCCGTTGGCACCGTTGCCTATGGAACACCATGTGGAGGCGGGGCTGCGTGCAGTTCGTTTGTCTGCAGTTAGGTGTTATCTTCTATTTACTTACAGCAGTTACACTTATTTTTTAAAGAAAAATACATGAATCTTGAACAATGGTATAATTTAAGAAGAGAACAAATGAAGACAGGAAACAGTAGATATAGATATCCCTTCATCAACACCACATGGAGAAGGGAACTTGGTATTGAACTGCAAGTCCAGCCTCCAGGTGTGGTGCAACCCATTTTAGTACGACATACACGAACATCCCTCCTAGGAAAAACTCGATTTTTTCAGTCCATGCGGATCTAATCCATGTTGGTTTTGTGTGTTAGAGGTTTGAGTCCTCTGTGAGTTGATGTTCGTTAGGTCACATAACAAGTGCTATTACAAGGATAGTTAGTAAACAGGTTATGCATGGCTTTGGAATAATATCCTGCATCAATGTAATTAAGTTATATATTCTTCCTACAAAGCTGGAAGAGAAATAACAATCCACCGCCAACCTATTATTAATCTTGTAAAAACATTTTTGTTGAATAAAACTAGACTTTTTTTGAGTAGTGGACCCGTTAATTTTGTATAATTGCGTAATATGCATGATCTATTCCTGTTGTGTATTTACACTGTTTAACTTTGTTTGCTTGCTTTATGTTAAATTTTTGTGCATTCATATTATTACATTTACACTGATGCGTTCATTTACGTAACAACTTACTGGGTACAGGTTTAACGTGGATTCTAGAACAATATCTGTCCACGATCTATTGTAATTACTTATACTTTTAATTAGATTCATTGATGGTAAGATATAAATTACAACATTTGATTAATGTTCAAGTGAGTAGTTGTGCATGTTTTACGAGTTTTATGTTATGTATGTTTTGCGTGTTTGTGATATTTCAGTGTTGTCAATGTCACTGGTTTCATCGTCAGTACTGGAGCTACTCGAGCTATCTATGCCGGCCTGTCTGTTAAGTACAATTAAAATGACTGATCGATACCACTTATTATTGACAAAATACGACAATCGATACCTCACGTCCAGAAAATGGGTAATACTAAAGAGCCCTCGATATTTCGTTGGCTGGAAGACCGGAAACGGGTGCACTCTAGCACATGAGCCCATATGAGGAGCCAAACGAATAAGAAGTAGATGCCCCAAGGTCTGTATAATCAAACAACAGCCAGGACAGCGGTACGTTGAGGCCATGTACCTCCATACCGCGTCAAAACGACGCCATGTCGGATAGAATGACACGGCGATCAGTTAACATAGTGTTGGCCGCTGGGCCTAATCGCAAAAAAATGGCTCAAATGGCTCTGAGCACTATGGGACTTAACTTCTGAGGTCATCAGTCCCCTATATCTTAGAACTACTTAAACCTAACTAACGTAAGGTCATCACACACAGCCATGCCCGAGGCAGGATTCGAACCTGCGACCGTAGCGGTCCCGCGGTTCCAGATTGTAGCGTCTAGAACAGCTCGTCCACTCCGGCCGGCGCCTAATCACGGTTCCGTCTTACGTATACGGTGTGTCCAATTCACCTTGACCATCGAAAACAGCGTTTCGTCCAGATGCAAAATAAAAAAATCAACCAAATATGGTTTACTTACCAGGGGGACATTAACTATCACGATTGCCTTTGTTGTACCATAGTTCGTTCCGTTCAACTGCACAGCAAAATGATTGTTTATTCGGGTATATCAGCCTTTGATGGTTAACTATTCTCTTAAATAAGTCTGTGTCTTATGTGCGTCTCCTACATATGTGAGTTTGGAGATTTTTTTTTAGCGTAACAGAAGCCAAGGTTTTTCTGCTTACATAAAAAGTGCTCACTTCAAATGTTGCAGTAACAAGGTGGTTACGCTTTGCTTCGCCTTACAAGCGGTCCACTAATCGAAACCGGTAGCACTCACCGTAAAAATAAACAACTGGTGGTCACGTACAGTGTAGTTTCATTAACGACAGAACTCTGTTCTGTTGCAAACAGTGTTCTCGGGGATACTTTCTTTCGTTGCAGCCGCACTGCCACCTGCACATTAACGGTTGCCTATCCATATTTGAAGACCGTGTTGGACGCTTCCCGGTTGGTACACCTAGTCACTGCGATGCACTGCACGAAACACTTCCACACCAGATTCATTCAGCACCAGCTACGGAGATGATGTCCCCTAGTACTGTTGTGTGAGCACACCATCATGACTGACAACATTTCTGCCCTCTTGAGAGTGGAGCTAAAATGCTATTACAGGCAGAACATTTGCACTTGTCTGATGTGCTGTCACTTGTGCTTTCAGTCCTTGAAACCTACATTGTAAAAGATCTTTTATTTACACGTATAAGTGGATGCATCTCTCAAGAAAACCATTTCCAGCCATATGTCCACATGACCATTGTTTCTTATCCTATCAGAGCTCTCTACCTGCAGTTTGTCCCCGTTAAGCAAAATTGCAATGTATGTATATACGGTGTAAAAGAATTATTTATGCAAACTTTTGGAGTGGAGAGAGGAAGTAATAAAACGCTTGTTTATACCGGATGCTTCAACGTTTTTGCATCAAACGTCTACTGGGGAACAACTTTTCTTAGAGAAAAATGTTGAAGACGCTTCCCGGCGACACGAGACCATTTATGCCCCTGAGTTACGACGGTGTGTCAGCAGTATGTGGCGTTCGTGTACAGCGTTTGTTGTCTGACACAGTTGCTCCGACTGAAAGGTGAGAGGCCGTGCAACACTTAAGTTCCTAATTTGTTTCTTTCACGTGTTACGGGTCCCTTGTTGACAATCAGTGTATTAGTTTACTGGGGTACGTAGTATGCTGTATACCCGGTAGGTAGATCCTGCCAGTTGGGTCAAATTTTCCTCTCCCAGTGCTGAAGGAGGCCAAGCCTCGCTGGGAAGCGTCGGCCAACGTTTTCTATCCACCAAAAGTCGTTCCTCAGGACGTGATTTATTACGTTTGTCGCAAGCACTTGGAAACACCTGGTACGTCTTCGATGTGTATAGTGACTAAATATCATTTGCAGGAATCTTTTCCTTTTTTTCCTGTTCGGCCCGAGGGTTTAGTCAATAATTAACGTCAAAACTTTTTGTCCTTAGAGCAAGCAGTCGCACGAAGATGTCAGTACTAGCACTCGTGTGGGGGACTTATTGGTTTTATTGGCAAGACGTTGCGGGTAGGTTCGAGGGTAAACGCGCCACATCTGTTCGATGACACTCGCCAAGTATCTCCGCTAGCAAAGCCCACAGGAAGTAAAGAGTTTCCAGTGTTACGACCACTGTCGCGTACTGTAACTTTTTGTGCATTTTGTGATGTTGGGCTTTCTGTAGACGAAATAGCTTGATTAAATTCTTAAAAAGGGATTTTTCAACGTATGGGTTAGTTACTTTTATGCTCTTCTGATTTATGAGTTGTTGGCTACTGTAAAGTAGTGACAGTTTAGTAAATATTGGTTTGTTTGGAAAATGGTACGTAACTTTAGGATTCCTTTCAGCATTATCTGAACATCATTCAATTTTGATTTCCTGTACTCATTCAGAAGTCACATTTGGAGATACTGTTAATTCAAATTCCTGGATTTCTTGAGAGACCGTATCATTACAGCAGCTATTCGCTTCGTGTCTTATCTGTCTACTGCAAGCTCCCATTCGCGTAATTTTAAGATCTGATCCTGATCTTTGGCTATGCAACTATAGGCGAACAGACTTACTTCACCCACGATGACAAAGAAAACTGAACTGTAGCCTAACCGTACTTGGCGTAATTGCAGATATTTACCACAAAATTAATCATAAACTGGTAAGGTTCTTCTGAAGTAAAAAGTGACGGAGTTTAACTTTTTATTCATCTATAAACAATGGAACACACATCTAAAGACGCCGCACTCATTTATTTTAACCTAATTCTAAAGTCATTCACTCCGAGAAACCACGGACGGGTCAACATTCCCATTTCAACGAAATATATCTCTCACTGCGCTATTAAACACTTTGTAATTAAACTTAACGCATTTCTAACTCGGGACTCTTTCATTACATGTACATTCGGCTTAGTGTGCCACACTACCGCTATGTGGGTTCCCTACTAACTCGCACTGTTCTCTTAACGCGGTAATGCCTGCTCACCGGAAAAGTCGGGAGACTGCAGAAAGTTTTAGAAGCTAGTTTTCGCCAGCTAGTGCCTGCTGATGCGTAGGTCACTGACAAGGATATCGATCACGGTATCGTTGCACTATTCAGACCGATTTTCTTACGTATTAGTCCTCCCAGTACCATGATAAACACTTATGGACATCTCATGGCCGGCCGGAGTGGTCGCGCGGTTAAAGGCGCTACAGTCTGGAACCGCACGACCGCTACGGTCGCAGGTTCGAATCCTGCCTCGGGCATGGATGTGTGTGATGTCCTTAGGTTAGTTAGGTTTAAGTAGTTCTAAGTTCTAGGGGACTTATGACCACAGCAGTTGAGTCCCATAGTGCTCAGAGCCATTTGAACAATTTTTTTTTGACATCTCATGAGACATCCTCTTTAGAACTCTTTATTCCTTGTTTTGTCCGTCCACTGAATATCTTGATGTGGTTCGCGTCACACCTGGTTGCTTGATTTTGGCCATGCTTTCGTTCTTGTGATCTATAGAAATGTCTCAGTGACAGTATAATAGAAGGATGAGAATATAATATTGACTACGCTTGCACAGATAGTGAGATTTGAATATGTAACGCGGAAAGCAAGCAAATCTAAGAGTTACGAAGAAAAAGAAACATATGAATCAGGGAACAGACTCAAGTGGAAGGCGAATTTTGACCTGCCTGAAAATGAAATGGAAGCCAGTCGAACAAATAAGCCAAGGACGTGACGATTTGATGGATAGTGGATAGAACACATTTAGGAAGCTTGCAGGAGTGACATGAATGAATCGGTATGCATACGGCGGCGTGCGTACCTGGTATGTTTCAAAACGCCGCGCATAAACACGGACTTTCAGGTGCCCATACTGGGATTCTGTCGGTGATAAAATGGTAGGGGCAAGAGTTTTGGCAAGCCCTTGGGCTAGGAACCATTTGTATTGAAACTTCTTCATTATATTTTTACTTAAACTGAAGATGAAACTTCTAAATTTATGTAATTCTGAAACTGCTTGTCTTTATCATTTCGTTTCTGACCTACAGAATTTTTCCTTACAAATACAACTCAGACTTATTCATTTATTACCCACAATATACAAGTGCAACGCAACCTGACAGAAAAGAATTAACACAAAAGGATGGTCCTGAATTAGAAGAAATCCTAACAATAATCTATATATTTCATGAGACACTTACCTCACAAAAAAATCTTCATTACACCAACTACAGCGATACAGCAAGCACCATTGCAGCCAGCTAAATAGAAAGATTCTAACTACTGTAGGCTCTAACTAATAACAGGCATGTGGCTAGCAAAGGAAAGATTTGTTGCACAGCAAACAGAGACTAGCATATTTTACCTCAATAACGTGACATTCAGTTCAAAAAATATATATCGTCCGTGTCAACCAGTTCCAAAAATTATATAATCGTCAATAATTTTAAATCTCTATGACGGACACATCAAGATCGTCCTCTCGCGCTAGCACTTCAGACCTCTAACCTCCATCACTGCTAACTATAATCTTCCAACTTCCATCGCTGTTGGCTAAACACTCCAACTGCGAGTCCGACCAGCGACAGAGAGTCTCTTACAGAGGGCGCACAGCGCTATCAGAGTTATTAATGCAGTCTATCTCGCTGCCAACATACACACATATAAACAAGGTACTTACAGTATATTCGGCATAAGGATCGTCTTACTGTAACTACCCTACAGTACAAGGTTAAAGTTTGAAAACGGCACAGTTCTTCTTGCTTAGTCAAGTGAAGCATATCGGTTGTTTATTTTTACGTCTGATGTGTGCTACAGAGGGCTTGATGAGACTTACGGATTTGCCATTACTTCGTAGACAGTTCCTCAGAAAACAACAGGAAAAGAATTTTTCAACTATATTTTCGCCGTCCACAGTGGACCCAAACCCAGTCAAAGATTCCAAGACGGTTATCCATTGCAAATGGCTTAAACTTTTATGATGTCGTCCTAAGATCCCGATCTCCAGCAACCTTGAAAATATTCTTGGTGTTTTTATCCATTTCCTAGATACATAGATTCCAAGTTACACTACTTCTACACGTAAAATCTGGTACGAGAAGAAATCGAAATAAGAAATAACCGCAGCAAATTGTTCAAATTTTAACAGTGTATTCTCTAGGATACTGCCTACAGGAAAATTAAAGAAACCATTGGAGAAAAGAGAGCCACTTATATGAATATCAAGAGCTCAGACGAAACCCAGTTCTAAGCAAAGAAGGGAAAGCAGAAAGGTGGAAGGAGTACATAGAGGGTCTATACAAGGGCGATGTACTTGAGGACAATATTATGGAAATGGAAGAGGAGGTAGCTGAAGATGAAATGGGAGATACGATACTGCGTGAAGAGGTTGACAGAGCACTGAAAGACCTGAGTCGAAACAAGGCCCCGGGAGTTGACAACATACCATTAGAACTACTGACGGCCTTGGGAGAGCCAGTCCTGACAAAACTCTACCATCTGGTGAGCAATATTTATCAGACAGGCTAAATACCCTCAGACTTCAAGAAGAATATAGTAATTCCAATCCCAAAGAAAGCAGGTGTTGACAGACGATAAAATTACCGAACTATCAGTTTAATAAGTCACAGCTGCAAAATACTAACGCGATTGTTTACAGACGAATGGAGAGACTGGTAGAATCCGTCCTCGGGGAAGATCAGTTTGGATTCCGTAAAAATGTTGGAACACGTGAGGCAATACTGACCCTACGACTTATCTTAGAAGAAAGATTAAGGAAAGGCAAACCTACATTTCTAGCATTTCTAGACTTAGAGAAAGCTTTTGATAATGTTGACTGGAATATTCTCTTTCAAATTCTAAAGGTGGCAGGGGTAAGATACAGGGAGCGAAAGGCTATTTACAATTTGTACAGAAACCAGATGGCAGTTATAAGAGTCGAGGGGCACGAAAGGGAAGCAGTGGTTGGGATGGGAGTGAGACAGGGTTGTAGCCTCTCCCAGATGTTATTCAATCTGTATATTGAGCAAGCAGTAAAGGAAACAAAAGAGAAATTCGGAGTAGGTATTAAAATTCATGGAGAAGAAGCAAAAGCTTTGAGGTTCGCCGATGGCATTGTAATTCTGTCAGAGACAGCAAAGGACTTGGAAGAGCAGTTGAACGGAATGGACAGTGTCTTGAAAGGAGGATATAAGATGAACATCAACAAAAGCAAAACGAGGATAATGGAATGTAGTCAAGTTAAGTCGGGTGATGCTGAGGGAATTAGATTAGGAAATGAGACACTTAAAGTAGTAAAGGAGTTTTGCTATTTAGGGAGTAAAATAACCGATGATGGTCGAAGTAGAGAGGATATAAAATGTAGACTGGCAATGGCAAGGAAAGCGTTTCTCAAGAAGAGGAATTTGTTAACATCGAGTATAGATTTAAGTGTCAGGAAGTCGTTTCTGAAAGTATTTGTATGGAGTGTAGCCATGTATGGAAGTGAAACATGGACGATAACTAGTTTGGACAAGAAGAGAATAGAAGCTTTCGAAATGTGGTGCTACAGAAGAATGCTGAAGATAAGGTGGGTAGATCACGTAACTAATGAGGAGGTATTGAATAGGATTGGGGAGAAGAGAAGTTTGTGGCACAACTTGACTAGAAGAAGGGATCGGTTGGTAGGACATGTTTTGAGGCATCAAGGGATCACAAATGTAGCATTGGAGGGCAGTGTGGAGGGTGAAAATCGTAGAGGGAGACCAAGAGATGAATACACTAAGCAGATTCAGAAGGATGTAGGTTGCAGTAGATACTGGGAGATGAAGAAGCTTGCACAGGATAGAGTAGCATGGAGAGCTGCATCAAACCAGTCTCAGGACTGAAGACCACAACAACAACATTCTATAGGCATTTACCTAGAAGAGCCATCTCCCCCGTTTTCAAAAATCCTCATGCGCTATCGAGAAACACCACAAAACCTTGTGTTTTAGGTACCAAAACCCAGCCGCGGAATCCGACAAGGCTATGCACAGAAAATGGCTGTAATTTTTACGTTTTCCTAAGATCGCGATCTCAAACGCACTTGAAAATTTTCTTCATACCTTTATCCGTTTTCGAGATACAGAGATTCAGAGTTTCCTAATTGTATACGTAAAATACGCACACGAAATTCGGTGTGAGGTGAAAATGTAGTTTATAAAGTGAACCGTTACGTCATCGTCTGGGAACCTCATGTTGTAGTACTGAAGCACATGCAATTTTTTTTTTTTTTTTGCACGTAAAATCTGGTCTAGGCTCTAAAATTATTTCTGCGTTATTTCAGTTTCACCGATCACTACATTTCTTTTCAAACGAGTTACATGCTCTGCTGCAGCAGCTAAAATGAAGGAAACAGGGGTAAAATTACTCTATCGGAGCATTAAAAAATGTGAATATGTTCCTGTCTATTTAAAAGACAGCAACTGAAAAGTGGCGTACCAGTTGCCTCATTCACCTGCCGCAGCGACTCTGAAAATTTTCCCGAAAAATATTCGCTCTTTTTTATGCTGAGAGGGAAGAATACAGTGGCAGTAGGTAAGAGACGGAAAAGTAGTAAGTGCTGGAAGATAGTAGAGTTCTAGAAAGAGCGAAGGAGACAATGGCAGTGTAGGATGAAGTGAGGGACACAGTGGCAGAGGGACATAGTTGCCAGTGACAGAATAGTGCTAGCAAAAGAGTGAAGGAGACAGTGACAGGGGTGGGGAATAAACAGAATGAGAAAGGGGAAGTGTGTGACAGCCAATGACAATGATAGGCGGTGGGGAATAAAGAGAAAGAGAAAGGGGAAGTGTGTGACAGCCAATGACAATGATAGAGTATATGACAGTGACGATGAGTAAGTGAGAGACTATGGCAGTGAGAAGAGACACCAGTAGGAAGAAAGGAATGAATTTTAGTAGTAAGAGAAAGCACGAGGAAGACAGTGGTTGTGTGAGGAGACTGTGGCTGTAACAAAGCAAACAATGACAGAGAGACACAAGGAGACAGTGAGTGATTGAGAAGCAGCAATGAGCCGTAGTAAAGTTAGCTTTGAAAAGCGCGCCGCAGCGCGTAGCGTGAAGCAGGCGCCCTCCGTTTTATGGTGGTGGCGCCTTTGTCGCAATTGATGGCTTCGGTGTCTCCCTCTAGCGGGAAGGGGGAAAAGTGGGCTGTTTGCGTGGGTTTAAGAAGTGGCTGTATGGGCTCTGGTGGAGAGTTGACAGTCGGGGCATCAAGAAGCGACTTCTCTGCCGGTGTTACAGGGACAGCACGCAGACCGCGGCATCAGCGTAAGCGAGGCGAGCAGCGGCTCCGTGGTATGGGGCGTTAACTGCTCGTCGCGAAAGTAATCTTCCTGAGCGTAGGTCCGCAAGGGGCCTGATCTGCATTTCGGCCGTATGCTGTCGACCGGCGAGGAGGTTCTGAAAATCGGCGCGCCTTCCTGCGTCCGTTGAAACGGCTGGCAGCGGGCGGCTCGGCAGAGCATTTGGATGTGCTGCGTTGGTTCAGTCCTGGGAGTCGTAACGCACCAGAAGTTGATTATTGATTGTTAACCGATTTTATGAAGTTTAATTGAATTCAATTTACTTGTTAATTATACCAGCCGTATTTTTTTTTTTTTGGGGGGGGGGGGTTCCCGCCATTCATTCTCGTCTGCCCACCCGCGGGAAGGTGCTAATATTGAAAAGGGTGGTCCGTTTGTCTCCTTTTGAGGACGAAAGGGGGGGAGTCAGAGTAAATCTGTGGTTCGGATTGCTTCTTTCCCCTCCCAGCTTACCTACGGGTTTATTCGACTGTTAGCCTCTGCCATGTCTGTCAAAGTCTAAGGTACCAGGGACTGTACTGTTTAAAATGCAAGGCACTAAGACCTGATCCATTCTCTCGCCTGCCATAACTAGTATTACTAGACTCACGTGTAAAAGGGACTCTAAGAAAGAAGAAAAATTCCTTTTGCCTCGTGGTAAGAACTAGTCAATTGCATAACGAATTCCTGCTCATCTGGAAGATGTAACTTACGTAAATTTGTGTTTATGTATATTTGGCTATAATCAAGCAAGGTTGTTAATGTACGCCGTAGTGGATTTTTTTATTGTTTCTAGTCAGCAAAACTGTTGTGTGTTTTTCCAGTTCAATACCTTTTAAGGCTTTTACTCAACGTGCTTATGTGTTTTATACAGGTAGTTGGTTATTAGTGTAATTTCTTGCCATGCAAAAGTTTGCCATTTCATTACGGGTAGAATTGTTGCCTTGAAAGGAGAACGTTGTAAAAGTTCGCAGGTCCTACCTGGCGAGCGTGTGTGTTTGCCGTACGTCAATTGGCAGAAATTTGTAAAATTTGATTTTTATGTATTTTGGAAATGTTAATGTTATTAACTGAGTGTCCCCCCCCCCCCCCCCGCATGCATGACTCATACGTTTTGGTTTTTCTATTTTGAGAACTTTTGTAAACTGAATTGTCTTTATATGTTGCAGACAAGTGAGATTCTGCGCCATTTAATGAATGGAGTGAAATTCACCTGTAATTTAGCTGACCTTGAAATATTATACAGCGTTGCGTTGTATACGTTAAATTGCTTGCTTGTACTTGCCTTTTACTGGCGTGAAATTTTTTATAATAATTTAATAATTTAAAAGTCCTTTCCTATCGTAAATTGTGACTTAATTGTTAAACGATTGTTGGCTTTTTTTTTTTAAAAAAATGTCGTGAAGTCTTGCACCAAATTTGAATAAAGAGTGTTATTAAAATTTTGTGTAATTTCACCAGTTATTCCTTGGCACCTACTTCCACTTTACATTTTGCATATTGATTGAGATTAATAACCTGTAGTGAACCAGTAGTAATTTTGCGGTTCAGGCAACAAGGTGTGGGTGGGAATGAGCGACTTACACCGATGGACCAGAAGGTGTGAATTACAGTCAGGGGAACTTGTGGGAGTATGAGGTGAGCTACATGTTAAAAAGAGTGCGAATAAGTTTTCATTTAAAAATGTTTCGGAAAATTTTTAAAGGTGATGGGGAAGGTACAATGAGGCTGCTGGTACGCCACTTTTCAGCCAGAGTTACATAAACTGGAAAATTTTCAAATTCTTTTCCTACATATTCACATTTTTCGTTCTCCGATAGGAGCGTTTTTCCACTGCTGCAGGATGTAGCTGAGGATCACAATGGTAGTTGTGGGCTTTATCTAGCGGTAGATGCCAAGTGGCTAAGATAACAACGATGAGGATATGATTATGACGATGTTTATGTGACGCTTCTTTCCACGTTGTGATATTTTCTGCTTGCCAAAGAGGATTAAGTACGATGTAAATTAAAACTGCGTACCGAAAGTGGACTCCAATCAGTATGCGCTCCTTCAGTCGGGAATGCTATTAGCCTTGGTTGCCGGCCCCAGCGCAAAAACCCGCCTTAATTATTTTGTTGTAATCTGTACGCTCAATTCAGCACCAGTCACCTGGAAAGTTTTGTTCTCACCGGCGCTGACGTGCATTACACAGATTTCCACTTATTCACTGGCTGAAGGGGCGCTGCCGGAGGCGTGCGATTAGCGAGAGGAGCGCCCACAACTGTCCGCCTCTCCTCGCCAGTGCGGGGTACAGTCCGCTGACTCGCCAACTGGCTCTGCGGGCCCTTGCGTCAGTACCGGTCGCAGCTGGCGCAGGTGGAGAAGGCACTTCCAGCTCGCGGCGTGACGTTACACAGCCGGCTCTACAAACAAACGTCGCGCGTGACGGGGGAGGCACGGCCACCTCATGTCAAGGTGCGTTGACGTCAAAGCAAGCGATAATTGCATAACTTACTCTAACACATTCCCATCTGAAACTCCCGAAGAGACAAGCAACATCGATTCGGAAAACATCGATTACGTGAGGCCGGAGTCCCGCTTTTCTCACATAATTTCTTGAAAGCTAAGGATCAAGAAAATAAGATTGAGCCGTGGAGAAAAATTGCTGTTTTGAAGAGCGCGCCGCAGCGCGTTGTGTGAAGCAGTCGCCTTCCGTTTCTGGCGGTGGCGCCGCTTTGGCAATCGCAGCTTTGGTGTCTCCCTCTGGTGGGAAAGGGGAAAGGTTGCCTGTTCATGTGCATTTAAGGGGCGCTATGTGCTCACCAGTGGGTGCCCCAGGGCTCTGTCCTCTCCCCTCTCCTCTACCTCCTGTACACGGCAGATATGCCCCAGCTCCCCCCCCTCCAGTTCTCCTCTTGCAATATGCTGATGACACCGCATTCCTCGCCCTCGCTCCTACCCTCCAACGGTCCCAACGCCTTCTCCAGAATCAGCTTGACCTTTTTGCTGCATGGTGTAACCAGTGGCTCCTGAAACTCAATCCTTCCAAGACCCAGGCAATCATCGTAGGTCGTACCACTCGCTCCTTCCGGCTCCTGGATTTCTCCCTTACTGTCTGCGCACGTCCTGTCTGCCTCACCCCCACCCTCACCTACCTTGGCCTCACCATTGACCGTCACCTCACCTGGATCCCCCATCTCCGCTCCATCCAATCCAAAGCCTACAACCGCCTCCGACTCCTCAAACTCCTCTCTGGCCGGACGTGGGGGTTGCACCCCTCTACCATCCTCCACACCTACAAATCCTCAATCCGTCCCATCCTGCCTGGATATCTGCCCCCCCCCCCCCCAAATTCTATAAGTCCCTCCAAATCCTTGAGCGTCATGCACTCCGTCTCGCCTTCTGTATATGCCTCCCGTCCCCCACGCGGATCCTCTATGATCTCATTCCTTTCCCCCATCTGCTCCTATTCCTCGAACATATCCGCATCCTCTACACCTCCCGCCGTCTTGAACCCCCTCACCCCCTGGTTGCTCCTCTCCCGTCCCCGCCCCCTGCCACATCTTCACCATTGTGTCCCCCCTACCCTCCATCTCTACACCCTACACTCTTTTCCCAAGGTGGCTTCCATCAACTCCCCCTCCCGGATGATGCCCTCTCTCCCTCCATTTATCCCTCCTATCAACTCTGATCCTCACTCCCCCTCCTTTCCTCTGTCCTTTTCCCAGGCTCCCTCTCCCCCCCTTCCATCCTCTTTCTTCCCCACCTCCCCTCTCTTTGCCCCCTTCTCTGCCCCACATCCTTTTACATTTCCCTCCTCTGCCTCCTCTCATTCCCTCTCGCGTCTGCCCTTCTCCCCCTTTATTAGTCCTCTCCCTCCTTGGTTTCCCCCCCTTTTTCGTTTTTTCCTCTCCTCCCTCCTTGTTTTTCCCCCTACTCCAGGTCCCCCCCCCATCTGCCTTGGGTCGGGAGTGCCATCTTTGTGCCGCTTTTTTCGTGCAGTGTTTTACAGTGTGTTTTTCCAGTGCGTGCTCCGTGTTGTGTCTTTTGGGCAGTGTAGCGAACAGCCATCATACTGTCGCTGGGTGTGCTTTTTATTACTTGCGAACAGAAACCAGACTGTCGCCATGTTTTGTAATTGTGTGTCTACTGTGTTACTTGTCTGATTCCTGTGTCTTTTATCTACATTGCCAACCCCCTTTGCTTTCTGTTTTAAGTTTCCGCAATTTTACGCCATTTTTCACTTTAAATCGCCATTTTGTCGCCTGTTTTTCCTTGTTTCTTTCTTCTTCCTTTATTTAAAAAAAGTCTGTAGGCTGTAGAGCAGCGTAGTAAGCTGCTGCCGGCCCGCCCCCTTCGGGGGGGAATTGAAAATCAATAAAGAAAAAAAAAACTCGCCAGTGGTGGTTAGTCAGTCGGAGTGAGTCTGGGTCAGTCTCGCGTCACCAGTTATTGGTCTGTCTCTCGTTCGTATTGGTGCGGCAGTTAGTGTCTGTCGTCGGGGTGCTAGTATGTCTGTCGTTTGGATCAAGCTTTAAAGCCGACAAGTGAGAGTCTTGCCACTCCTCCAGTAACGGAACGCAGCTAGTGGTCGCCCGGTCGGGCTGAGTTCCAGCATCTGAGTCCGCACGTTAGGCCGCCAGTCTGCTCGAGTTGCTCGGGCAACGGTCATTGGCGGTTGGATCGAGCGGTTGGTCGGTCGCGTACTGACACACAAAATAACTTGTCCGCCTTGAGCGTCGGCGCATGTGAGGTCGCCACGGAGTCCAGTGGGCCGCGCAGTATAGCGAGGGGTAGCGGCTTCGCGGTCGACACGAGAGCAACAGGAGTCAACCCACGACATCGGGCTGGCCGGTACGAGCTGCGACGCCGTGAGACGGGAGATCGACGCGCCTTCCTTTGAAGCGGCTGGCAGCGGACGGTTTGGCAGAGCGTTGGGGGTGCTGCGCCACGTCTTCGCCAGAAATCGCAGTTTATTAGAAGTTAAGTGATTGCAGATGTGTTGTTTCATTTACGTGTTAAATTCTACTTGTTTCCTTGGTGAGGTCACCAACCGCTTTGTTTTGGGGTCGTCCCACCATCATTCTCCGTTTGCCCACCCGCGGGAATGTGGTTCTTTATGAATTGGGTGGTCCGTTTTTTCCTTGTGGAGAAGGGGCGGGTTAGAGCGACCTCCGATTCGGGTTGTTCAGTAATCTCCCTGTCAATCTGTCATACGTTAATAGCTGCCTCTGTCATATTTGTCGGATTCGGTGTTAACGTATTTATTGCTTGAAGTGTAACGGCCGAATTCCTGAAATGTGTTTTTATCTTTCCTATCATCTTGAGAGGCGGTAAATGTGTAATGTAGAGCATGTTTGTGTATTTTATGTAAGACTACATTTCATGGGTTTTTATTTAAATGGTCATTTTAGTACATAAGGTTGCCACCCTTCCACCGTAAGAGTTTTTTTTTAAAACAAGTTGCACTTTCGGTGGCAAGTAATTTTATAATGTGAGTGTTTTGTACCATTTCCATCGCTCCTACGGGATGCATAGTTTATGTGCTTGTGTGAGTTGTTAAAATTTTTAGTTTAAAGTAATCTGGTGTGTTGCAGATTTGCACCAATGTAGTCTTTCAGAGTTTGTTGTTAGCGGTCGTGACTACGGCCATGTCAAAAGGGAGCGGCAAGGTTCTCAGCCCGAAAGCTCATACTGTCAAAATTTGTTCTTTCTGCCTCTGAATAAATTGTAACTTGATATTTAAAGGGTGCTGTCTGATTTTAATTTTAAATCTGTTTCTTTTAAAAAATGCTTTTAGGCACTGTTAAAGTGAATAAAATTCCCATTAGTTAAAAGAAATTTTCTTATGATTTCATCAGTTTCTCCCTGGCAACTACTTCCATGATTACATAGTGTGATTAAATGTGTTAATGTTCTTGATGAATCGTTAGTAAATAAAATAAATTCTTAAGAATATTATTTGAAAAAAATTCGCGGTTCAGTAGGTTTCAAAGATTGAATGCACAAGTGACGGCACACCAGGCAAGTACAAATGTTCTGCCTGTATTAGTATTTTAGCTCCACTCTCAAGAGGGCAGAAATGTTGCCAATGATGATGGTGTGCTCACACACCGGTACTACGAGACATCATGTTCATAGCTGGTGCTGACTGTATCTGCTGTGGAAGTGTTTCGTGTACCGCAGCGCAGCGACCCGGTGTACCAGCCGGGAAGCGGCCAACACGATCTTTACATAAGGACAGGCAAACGTTAATGGGCAGGTGGCAGTGCGGCTGCAACGAAAAAAAGTATCTCCGACAGCACTGTTTGCAACAGAACAGTGTTTTCGTTTGTGAAACTTTACTGTACGTGACTGTCAGTTGTTTATTTTTCCGGTGAGTGCTACCGTTTTCAATGAGAAGACCGCTTGTAAGGGTGCTTTCTGATTATAATTTTAAATCGTTTTAAAAAAAAGGCTTTTAGGAATAAAATTTCCATTTGCTGAAAGAAATTTAATTTGTTTTCATCAGTTACCCACTGTGATTAAATGTGTGAATGTTCTTGATGAATCGCTAGTAAATAAACCAAATTCTTAAGAAAAGGTTTTGAAATTAAATTCACGGTTGAAACATGGATGCAGTATTTCTTATTTAGATCAAGACAATAAGATTGTCTTGTTCTTATTGTGTTATTCTTGACTACTGCATCCATCTTATTGTCTTGATCCCTAACTTTTAAGAAATTATGTGAGAAAAGCGCGAGACCGGCCTCACGTAATCGATGTTTTCAGAATCGATGCTGGCTGTCTGTTCGGGAGTCTGAGAGCGGAATATGTTAGCTGGAGTAAGTTATGCAATTGTCGCTTGCTTTGACGTCAACGCACCTTGACATGAGGTGGCCGTGGCTTCCCCGTCACGCGCGAGGTGTGTTTGCGTAGTTCTTAACTACCGCGAAATATTTTACTCGGTACATCACATACCCTTCTAATAAAAAGTGCGATCGTATGGCTTAACAAGCGAAATTCGTGACTGTGTTGAGGGTTTCTGAGTAGGCAAAACGTAGCAAGGAGGGTCATTGACAGATACAGAAGTTGTTTCAGACGTGTCCTATGCAGGCGAGTGGGACAGTTGCTGTGCATGTTGTCCCTTAATAACATTGCAGACACTATTTTAGTAACGCCAGACTGTTCACAGATGACACAGTTTCCTGTAATGAAGCGCTGTCTAAAAAAAGCTGCACAGTTAGTCAGTTCTTGAAAGTATCGCAACGATCCACAACTTGTTTTAAATGTCCATATATGAAAAATTGAGCGCTTCACAAAATGAAAATAAACTACATTGAAGAGGCAAAGAAACTGGTACACGTGCCTAATAACGTGTAGGGCTCCTGCGAGCCACACGACGCGGCGTGGACTCGACTAATGTCTGAAGTAGGATCTGTCGACCTGGAAAAAGCGTTCGACAATATAAAATGGTGCAAGCTGTTCGAGATTCTGAAAAAAGTAGGGGTAAGCTATAGGGAGAGACGGGTCATATACAATATACAAAAACCAAGAGGGAATAATAAGAGTGGACGATCAAGAACGAAGTGCTCGTATTAAGAAGGGTGTAAGGCAAGGCTGTAGCCTTTCGCCCCTACTCTTCAATCTGTACATCGAGGAAGCAATGATGGAAATAAAAGAAAGGTTCAGGAGTGGAATTAAAATACAAGGTGAAAGGATATCAGTGATAGATTCGCTGATGACATTGCTATCCTGAGTGAAAGTGAAGAAGAATTAAATGATCTGCTGAACGGAATGAACAGTCTAATGAGTACACACTATGGTTTGAGAGTAATTCGGAGAAAGACGAAGGTAATGAGAAGTACTAGAAATGAGAACAGCGAGAAACTTGACATCAGGATTGATGGTCACGAAGTCAATGAAGTTAAGGAATTCTGCTACCTAGGCAGTAAAATAGCCAATGACGGACGGAGCAAGGAGGACATCAAAAGCAGACTCGCTATGGCAAAAAAGGCATTTCTGGCCAAGAGAAGTCTACTAATATCAAATACCGGCCTTAATTTGAGGAAGCAATTTCTGAGGATGTACGTCTGGAGTACAGCATTGTATGGTAGTGAAACATGGACTGTGGGAAAACCGGAACAGAAGAGAATCGAAGCATTTGAGATGTGGTGCTATAGACGAATGTTGAAAATTAGGTGGACTGAGAAGGTAAGGAATGAGGAGGTTCTACGCAGAACCGGAGAGGAAAGGAATATGTGGAAAACACTGATAAGGAGAAGGGACAGGATGATAGGACATCTGCTAAGACATGAGGGAATGACTTCCATGGTACTAGAGGGAGCTGTAGAGGGCAAAAACTGTAGAGGAAGACAGAGATTGGGATACGTCAAGCAAATAATTGAGGACGTAGGTTGCAAGTGCTACTCTGAGATGAAGAGGTTAGCACAGGAAAGGAATTCGTGGCGGGCCGCATAAAAAAAAAAGTCCTGGAGGGAATTGAAACCATGAATCCGGCCGGGCTCTCCACTAACCCGTAAGAGTACGAGGGGTTGGAGGTCTCTTTTGAACATCACGTTGCAAGGCGTCCCAAATGTGCTCAATAACTTTCATGTCTGTGAAGTCTGGTGGCCAGCGGAATTGTTTAAACTCAGAAGAGTGTTCCTGGAGACACTCTGTAGCCGTTCAGGACGTGTGGGGTGACGCATTGGCCTGCAGGAATTGCCCGTCCGTCGAGGTGCACAGTGGATATAAATGGATGCAGGTGATCAACAGGATGCTCACGTACGTGCCACTTGTCAGAGTAGTATCTAGACGTTCGAGGGGTCCCACATCACTCCAACTGCACACGCCCCACACCATTACAGATCCTCCACCAGCTTGAACAGACCCCTGCTGACATGCAGGGTCCATGGATTCATGAGGTTGTCTCCATACCCGAACACATCCCGCCGCTCAATACAATTTGAAACGAGACTGGTCCGACCAGGAACATGTTTCCAGTCATCAACAGTCTAACGTTAGTGTTGACGGGCTCAGGAGAGACGTAAAGTTTTGTGTCGTCGAGTCATCAAGGGTACACAAATGGGCCTTCGACCCCAAAAGCCCATATCAATGACGTTTCAGTGGCTGTTTCACATGCTGACACTTGCTGATGGCCCAGTATTGAAATCTGCAGCAATTTGCGGAAAGGTTGCACTTCTGTTACGTCGTTGGTCCCGTTCTTGCAGGATCTTTTTCAACCGTACCTATGTCGCAGATCTAATGTTTTATCGGATTCTTGATATTCAAGGTACACTCGTGAAATGGTCTTACGGGAAAAGGCCCCACTTCTTCGCTATCTCGGAGACGCTGTGTCCCATTGCTCGTTCGTCGACTATAACATCACGTTCAAACTTACTTAAATCTTGATAATCTGCAATTATAGCAGCAGTAACCGATCTAGCAACTGCGTCAGACACTTTTCTTACATAGGCTATGCTGAAGGCAGCGCCGTATTCTGCCTCTTTAAATATCTCTGCATTTGAACACGCATGCCTATACCAGTTTCTTTGGCACTTCACTGTAGTAGCCTATACAATGACTACAGTACCAATGAGCCACAATTTAATTCGGCTAATTCATGCAAAGACATGGATTAACAATTGGTAGTGATGTGAAATGGAACGATCAAAGAGGCTCAATCGCGGGTAAAACAGGTGGCAGACTTTGTTTCACTGATACTAGTCAGTTTACAGGCTCTCATTTAAGACTTGTGCAGGCCTTCTGACAATACTGCTGAAATTAGTGGGACCCATACCAAACATGCCTAATAGTGGATACTGAATGTAAACTTAGGACGACAGCGCCATTACGCCGCGCTGCTGGCACCAGTACCCCTTTCTTGTAGTGTCATCTTTGCAATCGATATCGCTTTGGCCGGCAGCGAGTCAGTTGTTCATCTCGGATGATGATGTTTGGTTTCTGGGGCGCTCAACTGCGTGTTTATCAGCGCCCGTACAAATTCCCAATATCAGTCCAAACACGCCACTTTCATGAATGATGATGAAGACAACACAAACCCAGACAGCTCGAGGTAGGTGAAAATCCCTGACTCCGCCGGGAATCGAACCCGAGCCCCCGTGCTCGGGAAGTGAGAACGTGACCGGCAGCTGTGGACTGTCCATCTCGGGTTCGGCTATTTAAGGCTGCAGCGTCGAGGCAGCAGCTCTAACTGTGTGCTCAGTCGGTTGCGGTTACAACGGGGTCGGGAGGTTGGCCCACACTTGGTGCGCATGCTCATTGGGCGTGGTATTACTGGAGTGCTGCGGCCGGAGACGGCGGTAAGGTTTTGGGTTCTGGCACGACGCGTGGCGTGTTGATTTTATCGCCACGCAGTGCATGTAGAGAAGAGCTTACCGGAGCATCGCCTGGCATTAATTGTTCGCATTGGTCGTATATTTTTTACCTATCGCAAAATCGATTTTCTGTCACTGAGTGACCATCTTCAGTGCTATATTGTATAACTTAAATTAGGATGCACTGTTGTCACTAAGCTTACGGCAATCACATATTGAGTCTATGTGATTGAGTCTATGTGATTGCCGTAAGCTTAGTGACAACAGTGCATCCTAATTTAAGTTATACAATATAGCACTGAAGATGGTCACTCAGTGACAGAAAATCGATTTTGCGATAGTAAAAAATATACGACCAATGCTGTCTCTTTTTTCAAGTATACCTGTTATCTGGTCGTAGTGCACAGGACAACATGGAGTCGCCAATCAATTAATTGTTCGCCTGGGCATATGGTGTGTGTGTGATTTAAACAGGTGCAATTGTGTGCTTATCTATATTTGTTAATTGTTAACTAATGTTGTCTGCAGTGTGAATTTGGTGACGCGTCTTATATGTCAAAGTTATGTTCAAAAAATGGTTCAAATGGCTCTGAGCACTATAGGACTTAACATCTTAGGTCATCAGTCCCCTAGAACTTAGACCCACTTAAACCTAACTAACCTAAGGACATCACACACATCCATGCCCGAGGCAGGATTCGAACCTGCGACCGTAGCAGTCCCGCGGTTCCGGACTGAAGCGCATAGAACCGCACGGCCACCACGGCCCATCTTTGTTTCCTACCACCTGATGAAATATCAGCAGGTATATGTAAGGAAACCCGATGAGCTGCTCATGATTGTTTGTATATCTAAGGTTGTTGTAACCTTCTGTGATTAAGTACCAAAGTTTGCACATTAGTTTAAGAGTACCGAAATACTATACTGTCTCGTAAAAGTACAGGGCTATTACAAATGATTGAAGCGATTTCATAAATTCACTGTAGGTCCATTCATTGACATATGGTCACGACACACTACAGATACGTAGGAAAACTCATAAAGTTTTGTTCGGCTGAAGCCGCACTTCAGGTTTCTGCCGCCAGAGCTCTCGAGAGCGCAGTGAGACAAAATGGCGACAGGAGCCGAGAAAGCGTATGTCGTGCTTGAAATGCACTCACATCAGTCAGTCATAACAGTGCAACGACACTTCAGGACGAAGTTCAACAAAGATCCACCAACTGCTAACTCCATTCGGCGATGGTATGCGCAGTTTAAAGCTTCTGGATGCCTCTGTCAGGGGAAATCAACGGGTCGGCCTGCAGTGAGCGAAGAAACGGTTGAACGCGTGCGGGCAAGTTTCGCGCGTAGCCCGCGGAAAATTGGCTCATGCCACAACTGGAGACCGACAGCGCCGACTTCATCTTTCAACAGGATGGTGCTCCACCGCACTTCCATCATGATGTTCGGCATTTCTTAAACAGGAGATTGGAAAACCGATGGATCGGTCGTGGTGGAGATCATGATCAGCAATTAATGTCATGGCCTCCACGCTCTCCCGACTTAACACCATGCGATTTCTTTCTGTGGGGTTATGTGAAAGATTCAGTGTGTAAACCTCCTCTACCAAGAAACGTGGCAGAACTGCGAGCTCGCATCAAGGATGCTTTCGAACTCATTGATGGGGACATGCTGCGCCAAGTGTGGGAGGAACTTGATTATCGGCTTGATGTCTGCCGAATCACTAAAGGAGCACATATCGAACATTTGTGAATACCTAAAAAAACTTTTTGAGTTTTTGTATGTGTGTGCAAAGTATTGTGAAAATATCTCAAATAATAAAGTTATTGTAGAGCTGTGAAATCGCTTCAATCATTTGTAATAACCCTGTACATCAGATTTCATGAAAGTGTGGTTCTGGTGGGCTCTTGCCCGTTTAAAACAATACTCAGCTGTTACTATCACGTTTCAAGGTTCAATCTTACCTACTTTTATATTGTGGTGTTTAAATGAATTCTTATGCGTTGAGTTAAAAAAATATTTATCGAGTCTTCCTGTTTGGTCTTATCCTTTATTCTTTTATGTAATATGAATGTGAAATAGCAAGTGGGCTGTTGTAGTTGATCTATGTTTCAGTTGTGCGGAGCGCACTGTATTTCGTCCGATGCGGTGGGGCGTGGCACCGGGGCTTGACGGCTTGGCCGTTGCCAGTGGAACTGCGCTGCATTAGACCGGGCTCCATGTAGCTGGCCTTCTGACTCGATCTCGTCCTTTTTAAGTTGAGTATTGCTGTTCTCCTGGTTCCTGGCTCTTTCAAGTCGTTAAGTTTTGGACATCGTTCCTCCGCCACTATGGCGAATGCACCTTTCGCCCGAAATATGAATTTAAACCTGTAAAACTGGGTTTCACTGTAATTATAGCTTGATAAGATTGCTAGAGGCGCCGCCTTATTCATTCTATATTCCCTTATCAGCCATTTGTTTATTATATTGGTACCTTGTGTGCTGGTTGTGATGTAAAGGAGAGTTTCATGTGCGTGTGTTTTCAGGGAATGTTTAGATAATGAGGTGCTGTATTTTTATTAACGGTTTGCTATTTTAACTAGTGCTCCCTGTGCAGGTATCAACTGGATTATTCTTTAGTCAGAAGTTTATGTGCCCGGTGTCTTCATTTACGAGCGCTGAAGTGTTAGAAATTGCTTTTATTGTTACTTATGTGCCTTATGTTATGCCTGAACGTTATACCTTGATATGAATCTATATTGCAAAAGAGAAAACATTGTACAGGATAGTCTTCCGGGTTCAGAGTTTGGCAAGTTTTGATTTTATTAAGTATTTACACCAACAGACATTTTGTTAATGTTTTATGCATTTGTTATGAAGATTTTAAGAGGGGTTTAAGAAAAATTTTATTGTGCTCGTGTGAGGTTTTTAAATTTGTCTGGTTTATTGTATTAAATTGTGCAAGGCAATAAACATTGTTTAAGGCAAGCTGTGTATGTTTGATATTTATGACCCTGCTGCTTCCTGTCTTATTATTGGACGCAAGTAGCACGTTCCAAGCACGAATGGTCACAAGTTTGTTTGACCATTTGGAGAGCGACATGGAGATCCTGAAAGAAGTGAAATGGCTAACGGTTGCGAAGTATACCTTTGAAATATAACTATTAGTCCGTTTCATACGAATTGACAAAACCTATCATACAGTCTAAAACTGAATACGTCCGAGCAAGCCTCGGAGGCTCCGGCGATACCGACCGACCGCCGTGTCACCCTCAGATATTACGCATCACTAGATGTGGTACGGAAGGGCAAGTGGTCAGCAAACCATTCTCGTGGCTGTTGTCAACCGCTACTCCTCAATCGGCCTCACAAGGGCTGAGTGCACCACATTTGCCAGCAGCACTCAACGGTCAGAGGCGGTGACCCATCCAATTGCTTGCCAACACCGACAGCATGTAACTTCAGTGATCTGAGGGGAACCGGTGTTACAACTGCGGCAAGGCCAAATAGAGCAAGTTGGTGATGCGTTGGTTCACCTCTGGCCCTTACACAACCAGTTATTCGTCTTGGCTTGATTGATACCCTTGTTGGATGTGCTTTTGAAGGATGTCGTGCCAAATTCTGTCCAAAATCTCAAGACAGTTTGAGAGCCCTACTCATAATGATCTGAAGGTTCTCAGTTGGGGAGAGATCCGAGGACCTTGCTGTCCAAGGTAGGGTTTGGCAGGCATGAAGACAAGCAGTAGAAACTCCCGCTGTATGTAGTCGGGCATTACCTTGTTCAAATGTAACGCTATGAAAAGAAACGGCAACCTAGACCATCACTCGTGGCCCCCGGCATATATAGAGGGTGACAGTCAGGACGACATCCCACCACTGTCCAAGGCATCCCCAGACACGTTTTTGCTGGTCATTGGGACTCAGTTCAAAGAATAACTCACCACTGAAGACAATTCTACTCCAGTCAATGAGATTCCAGGCTGAAGACGAGTCTGGAGACGCTCTGGACCGCGATGAGATAAGAACCTGACTGTAGTCCACCATATCGCCCGACAGCCAGGAGTGACAGTTTGAAGTGCCATTTCTTTTCTTAGCAAGACTGTTCGGTTGTCATCTGCGGCAATCTTACAGTACAGCATCTCGACGATATTCTATGCCGCGTTTTGTTGCCCATCGTGATAAGCCCTCCTGGCCTTATATTTTAGCAAGATAATGCCCGCCCGCACATAGTGACAGTTTCTGCTGCTTGTCTTCGAGCTTGCAAAACGCTACTTTGACCAGCAAGATCGTTGGATCTCTCCCAAATTGAGAACGTTTGGAGGCTTATAGACAGGGCCCTACAACCAGCTCAAGATTTTGGTAATCTAAAGCGCCAATTGGATAGAGTTTGGCACGATATCCCTCAGGAGGACAACCAACCATTCTATCAATCAGTGCCGAGCCGAATAACTGCTTGCATAAGGGCCAGAGGGGAATCAACACGTTACTGACTTGCTCAGTTTCTGAAGCCCTTTCTCTTGAATAAATTATCAAATTTTCCTAAAATTGTATTTTTTATTTTTAGTGTATTTGCATCATGTTGGTGGCGCCATACACAGTCTACGATGCAAATTCTTGCCTTGGCGAGCCTGCACTAAGGCTTCCTGGAAGGGAAGTGGGACATGTTATGTGTTTTATTTCATTTAAGTTCCTTCATTTCTTACTCCACGTGGGGCTGTAGTTGGGTGACTGTGTGGTTAGTTGAGAATTCACGCATCATGGTGGCAGAGGAAGAAAAGGTCCACAAGGAGTGAGTGTGCTGGTTTGGTTTTTCAAATGTTAACGAAAACTTCAAGCCCTAATAGATAATGTTACTTTGGACGAGACAGGGCAGTTGTGTGAGGGCGATTTCAGACTTTCGAACCAGAGAGTCACTGACGTGAAACACCGAACCACAAATGGTAAAAGTTTAACGAGAACTTCTCCATACCACTGAACAGAGAGAGCCAGTTTTGGACATGAGAGAGAAGTGCAGGGCAGAAAAATGGGTAGCCATAGAAAGCGTCAAGCCGTTTCAGCTGGTCATTTTTATTCAGTTTCATAGGTAATGAAACTGAAGCACTTCATGCAAATTCAGTTTTTTCTGTTGAATACAGTTATAGCAGTGATTGTTAATGTTATGTCGGCTGCTTTGGGAGTCAGTAAGGACACAAACGAGGTGAGAAATTGCGATGGCCGATGGCAGGAGTACAAAATGATCTGAGCATAACAGTTGTAGATTAACAGATCACTTTATATCTAAAAAGAAAAGGAACACGACTTCTGTAAACGTAGGCTTTCGCGGCCGTTGTCACAGTTAGTAAAATTCCTCTGGGTTTGAGACCTCATTGTCATCTGTAAAATTCCGACGTTTCGGCGACCGTTGCAAGGCGCCTTCCTCAGGGTGTATTGCTGCTATACACCCTGAGGAAGGCACCTTGCAACAGTCGCGGAAACGTCGGAATTTTACAGATGGCAATGCGGCCTCAAACTCAGAAGAATTTTACTAAGCAACACAACTTCTCTTTATGAAGTGGCTTTCTGTGCCTCCTACTTGCGTACTTTAGCCGCTATTACTAGTCACAGAATGCAGGCTATCGTACGAGGTGCATTCAAGTTCTAAGGCCTCCGATTTTTTTTCTCCGGACTGGAAAGAGATAGAAACATGCGCATTGTTTTAAAATGAGGCCGCGTTCATTGTCAATACGTACCAGAGATGGCAGCACCGTACGGCAGATGGAATTTTACCGCCAGTGGCGAGAATGAGAACTGTTTAAATACTTAAAATGGCGACGTTTTCCTTGCATGAACAGCGTGCAATCATTCGTTTTCTGAATTTGCGTGGTGTGAAACCAATTGAAATTCATCGACAGTTGAAGGAGACATGTGGTGACGGAGTTATGGATGTGTCGAAAGTGCGTCCGTGGGTGCGACAGTTTAATGAAGGCAGAACATCGTGTGACAACAAACCGAAACAACCTCGGGCTCGCACAAGCCGGTCTGACGACATGATCGAGAAAGTGGAGAGAATTGTTCTGGGGGATCGCCGAATGACTGTTGAACAGATCGCCTCCAGAGTTGGCATTTCTGTGGGTTCTGTGCACACAATCCTGCATGACGACCTGAAAATGCGAAAAGTGTCATCCAGGTGGGTGCCACGAATGCTGACAGACGACCACATTGCTGCCCGTGTGGCACGTTGCCAAGCAATGTTGACGCGCAACGACAGCATGAATGGGACTTTCTTTTCGTCGGTTGTGACAATGGATGAGACGTGAGTGCCATTTTTCAATCCAGAAACAAAGCGCCAGTCAGCTCAATGGAAGCACACAGATTCACCGCCACCAAAAAAATTGCGGGTAACCGCCAGTGCTGAAAAAATGATGGTGTCCATGTTCTGGGACAGCGAGGGCGTAATCCTTACCCATTGCGTCCCAAAGGGCACTACGGTAACAGGTGCACCCTACGAAAATGTTTTGAAGAACAAATTCCTTCCTGCACTGCAACAAAAACGTCCGGGAAGAGCTGTGCGTGTGCTGTTCCACCAAGACAAAGCACCCGCACATCGAGCTAACGTTACGCAACAGTTTCTTCGTGATAACAACTTTGAAGTGATTAGTCATGCTCCCTACTCACCTGACCTGGCTCCTAGTGACTTTTGGCTTTTTCCAACAATGAAAGACACTCTCCGTGGCCGCACATTCACCAGCCGTGCTGCTATTGCCTCAGCGATTTTCCAGTGGTCAAAACAGGCTCCTAAAGAAGCCTTCGCCGCTGCTATGGAATCATGGCGTCAGCGTTGTGAAAAATGTGTACGTCTGCAGGCCGATTACGTCGAGAAGTAACGCCAGTTTCATCGATTTCGGGTGAGTAGTTAATTAGAAAAAAAAATCGGAGGCCTTAGAACTTGAATGCACCTCGTATTCCTACGCTCAGTACTGATGCTCTCGAAGTCCGCGACAGAACGGGGGCCGACTAGTGACGGGCGCTCAACTCTGTCTTTCTAGAGGTGTGGCGCTGTTCACTCTTTCCATTGGCGCTCAGGTTAGCGCATTCTTGATGTTTCGCGACGCTGCGCTGGTCGGTGTGCTGTCGATGCTTTAGGACTGCACTGTTAGGAGTGATTACTTTCCCGTTTCTTTACTACACTACAACTGACCTTGTTCATGTTGTTATGATGACTTCTTTAGGAGAACATTCAAGATTTGGCGTGCTCGGACAGAACATTCAGAGAGAAGCGCAAATGAACAGAACCCTGCACATAGGAGAGAAAGTATACTGAGAATTAGCGATTGGCTGGTCAGGTAAAAGCAGATGGGGGCTGTATGCATCGTCTGTTGTAAAATAGAGAACCGAACACTGAGCAGTGGCACCCACAGGTCCGAGCCAGTGACTCTGGGACAACATGAGCCAAGACGGAAAAATACAGAAAAAGGGAAGGCCTACTTATGGAATGGTACTTTCTGTGGCGTGTGACCTGTTAGAGAAAGGTGCATTGAAAGCTTTAGGTCTGCAGCAAGATATAATTTGGTGACGCAGAAGGCAGCTATTAGGACCGTCTAATAAGAACATTGTGCGAGATAAACATCTCTTGACCGTCCTAAACAGAATTGCAGCTAGCATATGGGTGACAGGCTATCACTAGGAAACGACGTTGTTTCTTTTTTTCACCTTAATTCTTTTCCCATAACCAGAGAAAACTTCAGGAACAGTTAAAAAACATTGTTGATTGATGACTGTAGTGCGATATCAGTATGATATGAGCTTTACGAGAACAGGGGGCAGAAAGCAAGCTGATTGGATTTGATGTTCCGCAGGTGTCTGGCGGGAGACTGCTAGTTGTGCATTTGATGGCAGCTGGCTGTGCCATCAGCGGTCTGCTGGCATTACATCGATGAGTACAGTGAGAGAAACTTGCAGGACTGGCATGTTAAGATAAATGGAACTCTGAGATTGAACGTCATTTACGGTTCAGCATTCTCATGTTTGAAAATACTTTCACAGTTCATGAATAACTTCAGTTTCTCTTTCCAGCAACATAGTCACCGTTACTGATGCGCAGGAAGTTGCGTTAAATTCATTAGGAAAGGGAGATGGTGTTAGCATACCCCCCTATACACCAACTAACTTTGAAAGCCATAGCCGGCCGAGGTGGCCGAGCGGTTCTAGGCGCTACAGTCTGGAACCGCGCGACAACTACGGTCTCATGTTCGAATCCTGCCTCGGGCATGGATGTTTGTGATGTCCTTAGGTTAGTTAGGTTTAAGTAGTTCTAAGTTCTAGGGGACTGATGACCACAGCAGTTAAGTCCCATAGTGCTCAGAGCCATTTGAACCATTTTTGAAAGCCATTATCTATACTATCTCGACTTTATTTTTGTCAAGGTTTAATCGTGCTTCATATAATTTCATGTCATACTTTTCCTTCATTTTTTCGTGCTTAGAAACTTTTGGAATAAAGCGAGAATCACTCATAGTTTTGATTAGTGTACTCTCTATCGTGATTAACGTTTATGACTAAAACCTTAAGTTTTGCAACTAGAGCCGCAAGCTTTAAACCATTAATTCAGTCTGTTGTGCATATTTAATCCAGCAGTGATTCTTAACGGTGAATCGGTCACATAGTTAATTCCAGGAGCTGTAAATGACTCAGTTATGAAATTAACTGATATCTGTGTGTGTGTGTGTGTGTGTGTGTGTTTGTGTGTGTGTGATTATACAACATGGCACTTTTGAAAACTCGTGGTTTCCACACAGCTGTTTTTCAGTTCTTTAAATAACTAGTTTCGGTCAGAAACGGACCATAATCAGGTATAATTACTCACATGCATGACATAACATCGCATTTAACTGAATTAAGTGTTAGGTGTCAGTCCTTGTGTCAGACTGTTATTTTATCTAGACATGACTGAATATTACTACAGTTTTTTTTGTCCATACTATCTCCTCCTATGTGGGAAGCATAGAGCTAATAGTAGAAGAGATTTGTTGCACAGTATCGAAGATGAACAAGCGTACATAACAAGTGCTCATAGGTCGTAAGCTGTGCGTTTTAGAGCCCATGTTAAATGGGAATAGTTGTTTCCAGTATCGTGAACTTTCAACTACATCCGTTTACGTCATTAATTATAACACATCCCATAGATATCATACAGAGTCTCTATCGCACTTCCATGGGCCTCAATTGAAACTGCTTCTATGGCTGTGGATTTCTCTCCACCAAATTTAACGTGCTGCATTTCGTTTGACAAAAGAGCAACACAACAATAATCCCAAAAATAGACAATATTCGTAATAAAGCCCACATATCAATTACGTCCGTTAACAGTTTGCGTTATGTAACCAAAAGATTGACAACACTAATAATTATAAATTATTACACAACTCTCCTTGCATTTTAGGCTACTACCACAATTTACTTATTCAATTACTATTTTGCTACTACTGTTCTACTGCTGCTGATACGCACTAGTGGTTTGTATAAGGGATGTAAGGTGCGAGTGGTATGTGTAGCGTATAAATGCAGCTGTAGTCATGTCGATCAGAAAATCTGAGACTTTTATGAGCTGCTATTGGAGTGAAGAGGAAACACGTGAAGCAAAAGAGACACAGCGCATTATATTTTTAAGCTTTGAAGCAAACGGTAAAATATGAGGATATCGAAACAGCTTTGACCTAAGTTGGGAAAGGGAAGACGAGGTATTTGCTGAATTCAGAGTTTCTGAAATGTATCTTCTACTGCGTCTAACTACAATGAAGTAAATCAAAGATTTTCCGAAATAATTTCGTATAACTTTTTTGGAAGATTTTCTCCAAAACCGTAGAAAAGAAAACTAGTTGCAACTTCTCGACCCCTACGTGAACGAATGCTGTGACCTACAAGAGAGAAAAAAAGATGTTTCCGCACACGCCCTTCGACGGCAAAAGCGGGAATGAAACTCTCTCGCTCCCGTCTCCTCTCTCCTTCATTTTTTCTGGAAACTGAGCCGGAAACAGTGGTCCTCGACGGAAATAAGTAGAACTGAAGAGCGGCTCTACAGCTTCCACATCGTTCGCGGTCGAGGGCGTATGACAGATGAAGTAGCATTTCCGAATGTTGCCGGCCCGAGATTCTGCCGTGCCATGCGAGGCGAACCGCGCGCGCTGGTGAACCTACTGAAGTAACATTTGTCCTCCCAGCATCGGCGAACGCCAACTTCTGGGCTCTTGGAGCTCTGCACGATGAGAATGCCAGACTCATGGTGGCGGTTTTATTTTCAAGGCCCATGACGACTCAACTGCAGCAGGAGTCATGCTGCTTCAATCTCTGCGTTCCAGGAACACGCAAGACGTTATTGTAATGATCCTGTTAATCACATCAGGCCTTAATCAGAGGCAATGCAAATTAGTGCACGAGTATTTGTTTTTCCCATTTATCTGGAAAGATTTCGCTCTCTTTTCACAAAGGGTTCACATCGTTTGTTTTCCGTGCATGATAAATACAGAAAATATTGCGAGACAAAATATTTCAGCTAAGGACTTTTTGTAATGAAGTTACCTACTGCTGCTCTATAGTATTGTGTTACTGGGCTCTTTGGCGCAACGGTTAAGACACGAGCATGCCGACACAGTTTTCACCTGCACTGCATTAAGGAGTGAAATCAGTGATCAACAAAAATTTTCATGACATCTTGTGACCCGTTCTACCTTTGCTTCTGTTGACTGGTTTCAGTGTATTTTTCGTAATATTTGAAGGAAACCAGCAATTATTAATGCATTTTACTGGTTTGTGATTACATTTGAAAATGACGGCTCACTGCGTCGAAACTAGTTATGTAACCTTCTAAAAATTTCATTGTTTCAGTGACCTTGGATTGACAACCGTTTGTGGTGTTAAATAAACATTTTATGATTTTCCCGTTATTTGTTAGTGTCAAAAATAAATGTTGTTTGCAGCATATTTCTGTGGTTCTACAAAAATACAAGACAAAATAATACAATAGTGAATTTTTCAATGCAAAGAGAGCTCGGAAATGCTTACATGTGGTTCTTAGTGACTGTACAATACTGGTATACGGAAATAAAACAACAAGTGCGGACACCATGCCAGAACTAATGTGAATGTCGCTAGCTATATTTAATTCACGAAGCGTTTTTATGGCTTTGCATAGATCTCTGAACTAGTTATTCTACTGTAACAGAAGTATACAACGGTAGACCTATAGTTATGTTTTGCTCCTTATTTTAGCTAGCGACTAGGAACTGTTTCTTTATTTACGCCAACTATAGCTTCTCGTCAGTTGGTGCACATCGCGCGCTGTTTGCGCTGCGGTATTTCCTGCTACCACGCCATGGACATCCCTACACCAGTTCAACTGTGTGACCTAAAACCATAAAGTTGGTAGGAATGCCGCAAGTTACTATTCTTTGACGAATCGTACGTGCGACCTGCATATATTCCACTACTAGTTGTTTCACCTGAAAGGGTACAGTACCGCCCGACATTGAAAATAGGTACAACATTCTTCGTTATTCTTGTTAGTACAACATATTTTTTGTAAAAATAACTCAATTTCAATTAATACAGCGAAGCTGGATACCAGTGTGGGAAAGAATGACAATTTATTTATTTAATTGATAACATGTGCACTCCCACAAAATAAATCCCTACATTCAGTTTTGTGAGATCTGTGAAATGAATGAATGTATGGTCGTCTGCTAACCGCAGATAGTGAATGTGAATATATGATCATCTTTGAGACGATCCTTTGGCCACCTTTGGTGGAACCAAAGAGATGAAACTTACCGGAGCTCTGAGCGCCTGAAATGTGGGTGACCAATACGGTAGCATGGTCTTCCCCCACCTCGACAGAGGTGCGAGATGACCTGAAGAACGGCCATGTTTCAGCACTCTGCCGCTGGATCTTGTGTTGGTAAGACCTGTCTTAGGCGTGCTCCGTAAGTCCAAAGAGTGGAGACATGGTATGCATGTGAAATACTTAAGAGTAGTTTAGAATAATAATTTCTCTATTTCAGGTAATATTAATGGGATCGTAGTAATCTTCGGAAGTGACCAACGGTCACAATGAAACCACGTGTAGCAATAAGTTGAAATACTTCCGAGTGCTTAAGTTAAGCTGAATTACTAGCGTGTGTACTATAAGTTGGAAATATTTAAGAAATGGCGTGTGCAGGACTTGAAATTAGAGACGAGTACTTCCACGTGGTGAGTACTGTGTGAGTCTCAATCTGTGTATGAGACAAAGGATAAAGAGAAGTACTCGTCCATGGTATCAGTTGAGGACTCGCGTGTGTGATGAATATGTTCTTAATATTATTTTGCGTGTTGTGTTTCCGTGTGACGCTTGATTCAAACTATAATACTCTGAGAGAGAAGCAAGGTGAGTCAGCCGTCTATCCAGCAACGCCACTTGGATTGCATTGCACAGGAAGACGTGCATATAACGTCCAGAGTTCGTAGTAGGAAAGAAAAATTACGAAGTGGGGCAGTGTCGTGTGGAACTGGGATGAATACTAATTGAAGTGGGAAAGCTGAAAGTGATGTGATTATAATGTTGTGACTATTCCTTTTGTCGTATTCCGTGTTGCAGTGTGGTGTATGTCATGTAATTTAAGTATGTGTGGTTTGCATGGGAGAGTAGCAAGGTAGTTTCAGAGGTAGTGGCTTATGCATGTTCCTTTTGTACCTCTCGGTCTGGAGGAAAGTTTCGTGATGATGGTTGTGAGAGTCGAAGTGTGAGATATAGAAAAAGATCCACCATCCTATCCAGAAAGTGCACTGTAGCATTAAATAATTACGAGACCATAAGATAGAGAATCACCATTGTAAAGCCATGCACACTGGGCGGAATTTCTCATGTGTTATTGTTGCAGGTTATGGAATTTGTGTGTTTAGGTTATAGAATTTATTGGAACAAATAAGATAGTGAAAAGAAAAAGATTGGTGGCCTTTTCCTTCGAACTGTATGTTGTCATGATATCCAGAATTTATAATGTGTGCGCCATTCATATTCGGTGCGATGGCCATGTGTTGATCAAAGCCGTTATATAAGAAAGAAAATGTGGTATTGCCAGTGCGTAGTGAACAGTCAGAGTTCTGTAAATTACTGATAGATGTGCGTTTCCGTTGCGTAATATTCATACAGGGGGGTAATTTGTAACTTAATTGTGAGTACGAGAGTTCATGTTACTCTATTAATAAGAATGAATCCACTCGCTTGGCAGACCACTCATCTTGCAGGCCTGACTGCTTGATGCCACAGTATGAAGAAGGCATGTGGGTGGCTCTCACACTATAACAGAACTATACAACTGTGCCCACGTCTCTTTCCCTTTACAGTTACTTTATGGAACTTAACATCAGCTAATGATTGAGAATTGTCTCTCCACTTGCTCCAGTTCCAGTTTCCAGCCCCATGATGCACTTCGCACTTTGTTTTCTCCGACAAGTTCCCTTCAAGCACGCTACTGACCGCAGTACAACTGTTTGGGGGATTAGATCTCAAAGTTTGCATCCAAAGCGTCACTTGTTGGTTTTATTAACTTTTTTATCATTAGATTGGTTCAAATGGCTCTGAGCACTATGGGACTCAACTGCTGTGGTCATCAGTCCCCTAGAACTTAGAACTACTTAAACCTAACTAATCTAAGGACATCACATACATCCATGCCCGAGGCAGGATTCGAACCTGCGACCGCAGCGGTCACGCGGTTCCAAACTGTAGCGCCTAGAACCGCACGGCCACTCTGGCCGGCTTTTATCATTAGATTTTTATATATTACTTATTATGCTGTTTATGCGTACTTACATCTTTTTTCAAGACTTAAGGCAAATATAGTTGTGTAATGTTTTGTTTTATTATTTTATCGTACTTTTACCCCCACCCTGAGACCACTGAAGATATACATATCGTTAGCTGATTAGCTTCAGATCTCGCATGTGTCTACACTTGCTGATTGTTTTCCTTATACCATTATTGTACAGGGACAATGAACCATATGTAAGCATTTTTCTATTTGCATTAAAGAATTCAATATTGTGTTACTTATTGTTCCTGTTATTTCTTTAAGACCGCATCAATACGCTGCATGTACCTTATTTCTGACACTCGAAAATAATACGATAATTATAAATATGAATCATTTTTTATTTTTAAAATTTAAAAAAGTTTATAAGCATTTAGTTTTTAAATTTTATGCTCGTTTCTAACTTTCCGTTATTTGTGGTATATTTTTCTGTATAGCCTTCTGAAGAAGGATACTAGGTGATTGAAACTGAAATGACCAAGAAAATCTCATCGCCAACAGTACAACGTTCTTTTGGGACGGTGAGTGGGTTCTTAGGCAGATATCAAAAGAACTGAGAGAATACAGTCACTGAGAATAGAATTATTATTATACTCAAATTCTGCACAATGCTTCCTCGTTGAAATCCAAACACAAGTCCTTGGGAAACGCTGATAGAGCTAAACACTTTAAATGTTCACAATGTACGTAAGTCTGGAGGGCAGTACTGAGTTACATCTTCTGTGGAGAAACTTACGTCTTCACTAAGACGAGCCGGGCGGAGTGGCCGCATGGTTAGTGGCGCCATGTCACTAATCGTGCGGCTTCTCTCGCCTCTCTCCTTCGGGCATGGGTGTTAGTGTTGTCCTTAGCGTTAAGTTAGTTCAAGTAGTGTGTAAGTCTAGGGACCGATAAACTCAGATTTTTGGTCTCTTGGGAATTCACACACATTTGAACATTTTTTGAACACCAAGACGATACTGACTACTCTGTACTGTAGCCACTCCAGCGGGACAGCCTCCTCTAGCGTTACTTTTCCTCAACAGTAGTTCTCGATACCAATATTATTTTTCGGATTTTAGACAGATGAATATTATCTCGGCTGGTTTTCTGAAAACTTTCATATAACGTTATACACAGTACGTTATATTTCAAGCTAAAATTTATGAAAAGGAATTACTTTATAAAATATTTTAGTCTCGATTTTGTAATCGATAAGTACAAGTTCTGAATGTACAGTTGAAATTATTTATTTTGAAACATTTGAAATTACGAACTATTGGCACACTTAAAATTGCTATTATTAATTACGCCGTCCTGAACTGTTTACTGTATTTCTTTCTGGACTAATTACGAAATAATAATCTAAATTAATAATGTAACAGAAACTAGTAGAAATTCATTTGTTAAGAAAAATTGTAAACCTTCTGGAATATTGTAAGCATGCCTCTGATGTGATCCGACGTAGTTTTGCGTTTCTGTGCGAACGATGTAATTTCGGCTTTGTTAATGTGAAAAATCAATATACTGTATGATATATTAAAAAGTGAGAAATATATTTACGCGAAAAAAATGCTACAACAACAATCTTCAGATTTACTTAGTTCAAACCAACCGTGAGGACCTGATGTGACTTCAGTTTCAGGAATCAGTCTCCTAGACAAGAAGAACTAGAGCCATCTCAGCATGACAAGCTAAGTAAATTAGAAAGTTTATTGTAATATTCGCTTCTCTCAAATTTTCATAAACGGCAATAAATGTGAAAAAGGAAGGAGGGGAGAGAATACACCACTCAACAACTCGGCTAGAACTTCGTAAGAACTCACAAGAACTCGACTGTGGACGAATTGGTCCACAGTTGGAAGTCACTTTATTCTTGTGACCCATAGCGCAGGTTTGCCTTAGCTCAGGGGGCGTGACGCTCGTGTTTTTAACGGTTGGGTGGCGCCGCACGCTGTCAATGCCGCCGTCGGACAACGGGGGAAGCTCCAGTGCTAACCGCTGAGCCTCGAATGATTGCCTCCTGCATGGTATCGATTGGTTATAATACCACAGAAACCGGTAATGTTGCTGATTACTTTAACAGAATCTATAGAAGGGCGTTGAAAATTAGGTGGACTGATGAAACATGAGGACGTTATCCGCAGGATCAGGGAGGAGACAGAAAACATTAACAAGAAAAAGAGACAGCGTGATAAGACATGTGTTAAAAAATCAAGGAATAACTTCAATGGTGCTTGAGGGAGCTGCAGGAGGTAATAACTATAGGGGAAGATAGAAGTTAGAATATGTCCAACATAAAAAAGAGAACAATGGGTGCACGAATCACTCTGAGGTGGAAAGGTTGGCACGGGGGGAAGGGGGGGTGGGTGGTCGACGACTGGTCGAAGCGAAAAAGTCGTAGAAGTATTTCACAAAACCGTAACTGGTTTCGGCCACCCACTTGTCATCTCAAAGACACATGCTGCACACGGTGATGCACCGTTTCCGTTGCATTGTCCTCATAAGATACACTCCTGGAAATTGAAATAAGAACACCGTGAATTCATTGTCCCAGGAAGGGGAAACTTTATTGACACATTCCTGGGGTCAGATACATCACATGATCACACTGACAGAACCACAGGCACATAGACACAGGCAACAGAGCATGCACAATGTCGGCACTAGTACAGTGTATATCCACCTTTCGCAGCAATGCAGGCTGCTATTCTCCCATGGAGACGATCGTAGAGATGCTGGATGTAGTCCTGTGGAACGGCTTGCCATGCCATTTCCACCTGGCGCCTCAGTTGGACCAGCGTTCGTGCTGGACGTGCAGACCGCGTGAGACGACGCTTCATCCAGTCCCAAACATGCTCAATGGGGGACAGATCCGGAGATCTTGCTGGCCAGGGTAGTTGACTTACACCTTCTAGAGCACGTTGGGTGGCACGGGATACATGCGGACGTGCATTGTCCTGTTGGAACAGCAAGTTCCCTTGCCGGTCTAGGAATGGTAGAACGATGGGTTCGATGACGGTTTGGATGTACCGTGCACTATTCAGTGTCCCCTCGACGATCACCAGTGGTGTACGGCCAGTGTAGGAGATCGCTCCCCACACCATGATGACGGGTGTTGGCCCTGTGTGCCTCGGTCGTATGCAGTTCTGATTGTGGCGCTCACCTGCACGGCGCCAAACACGCATACGACCATCATTGGCACCAAGGCAGAAGCGACTCTCATCGCTGAAGACGACACGTCTCCATTCGTCCCTCCATTCACGCCTGTCGCGACACCACTGGAGGCGGGCTGCACGATGTTGGGGCGTGAGCGGAAGACGGCCAAACGGTGTGCGGGACCGTAGCCCAGCTTCATGGAGACGGTTGCGAATGGTCCTCGCCGATACCCCAGGAGCAACAGTGCCCCTAATTTGCTGGGAAGTGGCGGTGCGGTCCCCTACGGCACTGCGTAGGATCCTACGGTCTTGGCGTGCATCCGTGCGTCGCTGCGATCCGGTCCCAGGTCGACGGGTACGTGCACCTTCCGCCGACCACTGGCGACAACATCGATGTACTGTGGAGACCTCACGCCCCACGTGTTGAGCAATTCGGCGGTACGTCCACCCGGCCTCCCGCATGCCCACTATACGCCCTCGCTCTAAGTCCGTCAACTGCACATACGGTTCACGTCCACGCTGTCGCGGCATGCTACCAGTGTTAAAGACTGCGATGGAGCTCCGTATGCCACGGCAAACTGGCTGACACTGACGGCGGCGGTGCACAAATGCTGCGCAGCTAGCGCCATTCGACGGCCAAAACCGCGTTTCCTGGTGTGTCCGCTGTGCCGTGCGTGTGATCATTGCTTGTACAGCCCTCTCGCAGTGTCTGGAGCAAGTATGGTGGGTCTGACACACCGGTGTCAATGTGTTCTTTTTTCCATTTCCAGGAGTGTATTTATATTGATGACGGAACGGTAAAGTTTACGTCACAGTTTGAAACTTGCACTGAAAGTCCGAAATGGCCACTGGCTGGTCGAAACTGGTTATTGTACTATGAAAAGCTTTTGTGACTGTAGTCATAAGAAAATAAAAGCCGACAGGCATTCACATAATCTCCATTCATAAAATGACGTTTTTGCCAGGGAAGATACGAGGGACACGCCCACAGCTTAAACTGAAAAATCTGTTCGTCAAGACACAAATACTTCTCAAGATGGATGTACGAGAAATCATTTCAGCGGTGCATTGGTATCACACATAATCAATTTTATTTATACGCTGATGATGTAATCTGAGTATGGACAATTCTGATATGGGTATGATGACGATCGTTATAGAAAGTACACAGTAAACTGAGAGTGGAGAGTGTGGCTGTATTTTTTATGTAACCTTCGTATTTTACACTGTACTCTGACACGACAGAGAAGTTGTAAATAACCGGAATTTTGGCCATTTAGATAGAACGGGTTTATCGATACCGATTTTGGTTTTGAAGTTTTTGACGTAATTTTTGTTGTCTGTGTACGACTCGACGTTTATGAGGAAGCACATGATACTTTGAGGCACTTCTGGTTGTAATGTTTTTCTTACTCGTTTGTGATTAACGGGAATATTTCTGTCAGTTACAATGTGTAAACATAACATTCCAGGAAGTTGCTCATCCTATGATATCTACTTTAAAACACAGAGATATGAGTGGGGACATAACTTCGAAAGCAAATGTTTCTTGAGAACAGCGTCACTTTTCATCATCCAAGTTGTTCAATTGACGGAGAAGTGCAAAAATCATAAAATTTTATTTCAGTAGCTCCAGACCAAAATTTATTATTCATTATTTAAACAACTACCTTACAATTTCCCAGATGTAGTTAGCTTCACGGAAATGTTCTTACTCAATGTAACATCAGTTTACTGCAAAATGTAAACAAAGTTACGTAGGCGTCCCACTCTGGAAACGTCGATCTCTAATTCGTGATTGTTTAACATTTCTCTTGTAACTACTTTTGGTCTTCGATTTTTCCACACAGAAGAAATATAATATTATGTTGAATTTGCAGTAATAAGAAACTCTGATGTGACGAAAATAATTAAAATGACAGCGGGGATACATGAATTACAAATATTGGAAAATGCGTGCCACAATACAGCCCTCAGTTTCTTACTTCTTTGTAAGCAGTTCGTAGACAGCAGTTCGTTAAACGCACTATGTGTATGTCTTTTATCGCTTAAATGTGCGCTGGAACATAACTCTTTGCCTCTATAGTTACAGCTTTGTTCCTATTGTCCCATACAGTGACTTTGCAGCATTGTTTGGTGAAGGATTGTGAAATTTTTTAAATTTTTCTGATGTGTAGAAAAATTGACTTCGTTTTAAATGATTTCTTATCTGAAAAAATACACATCTTAAAATCAACCAAGGCAGGAAAGAAAGTAAATTGGAAATAACAAACAACATGATGAGTCGATTCTCACAAATTTCAACCCTGATTACCTCTGGTCATCGAGCTGTTTTTCTACAAAGATAGTCGGTAAAAAATGAGTATTGAAGTTACTTAAAATTAAATTTTTACCGCTTTTCTTACCCACCTGTATAAAATACACCAGTTGTGTTCGCTACAAATGGGTTATGAACTATTAAGTTTCTGATTTTCAATGAAACAGTATTTTGCACAACTATTTTTCAAAGCTGCAGAAGATTATGCTTAACTGGGAAGGGAGTGGATTCGAAGTTAACGTGAAACCTTATACGAGCTGAAAAATGCGACACTAAGTAATGTATCTGTGTGTGCTAGTACTTAGCGCAACCTAATGTTTTTCATTGTAGTTAGTAGCAGAGTCTATCACATAAATGTTGACACACTGTCTTTCAGAGATTGCAACGAATCACTGATGGCACTTAACAGTTAATTTATTCAACATATTGATCTCCGTTCTACGCTTTCGACCACATTCAGCACTGACCGATCTCCAGATCTGTATCCTAGGGGAAAAATGCTTATGTTACGAGGTTTGAGAATTTTTGATCGGAAACCCCTTTCTCAGTGCTCTTTTGACATCATAAAAATCGTGAGTTCAACCAGAAACTTGTGTAATGCACGTAAAACTAATCCTGCCTTAAACTTCATGGCAGCTTAAAACTATGTGCTGGACACGAACTTGAACCCGGGACATTTGTCTTTCGAGGACAAGTGGTCTACACAAGCACGACACAGGACCCGACCTCACAGCTTTACTTCCATCACAGTTCCGTGAAGTTTGGAACGTAAAAGATATATGGCGGAAGAAAAGTTGTGAGGAAGGGTCGTAGTCTTGTTTGTGTAGCTCAGTTGGTAGAACACTTGCCCTCAAAAGACAAAGGTCCATGGTTCAACTTCCGGTCCAACACACAGTTTTAATCTGCCATAAATTTGATATCAGCAGGAACTCCGCTGCAGAGGTCCAAATGGCTCTGAGCACTATGGGACTTAACATCTGAGGTCATCGGTCCCCTAGAACTGAGAACTATTTAAACCTAACTAACCTAAGGACGTCACACACATCCATGCCATAGGCAGGATTCAAACCTGCGACCGTAGCGGTCGCGAGGTTCCAGACTGAAGCGCCTAGAACCGCTCGGCCACTGCGGACACTGAGGACAAAATTCATTCTGTAATCCTGTATTCTCAGAGCAGTTCTAAAGTGCTGTGTCTCCAGTCGGGTATGGGACAAGGCAGCTTGCTTCTCGAAGTACAATTTCCAGCTTAAACTGTGTGCGCATTGTGACTGTAACCCTAGAAAATTTGTCAGCGCGGAAAGTTATCCCCGAATTGACGAACACTATGGCGACACCATTACAACATTCAAACGCTATCGTGAGACGATAAACAATCCACGTCGTAGTATGTAACAACAGGTGGTGCTGCCTACTCATTATGACTTGTAGGTATCCAGACGAGACTTCAACAGAACTGTGTGCTACATTTTTGGCGGCAACTAGAGGAACTGTGCCGAAGCAGATAGTACGTAACCGTCTACACACAATCTTTTTGCCTTCTAAGCGTCCATTACGCAGAATAGTACAATACTCCAGCACCTTGGTGCCCGAAGGAGGGGGAGACACCTGTAACTGCAATCTAGATCAGTGGTGTCGTATTGTCTTCATTGACGAATGCAGGAGGCCACGTAACAATGCACACCTGATGCCTCTAGTCTCACGGGTTCCGCCGACAGGTGGGTCAGTTACTGAGGCCGATATCATGTCTTCCTACTCCCATAAGAATAGACAACAAACCAACATCGACAACGATAGTTCAGGTACTTACGCCGACGTCACAAGCAGAAGATGGAGAGGTAGAGAAAGTACATGAGGATACGGGGAACTGGTGATTTAGTACGTAAAGGAAGATGAATATCTTGTAGTCACAGGAAACTGAAATGCGGTTGTAGGGGAATAAAAACAAAAATGAGTTAACGGCAGAATGTGGACTAGGTAGCACGAATGAGGGCGAAGAAATACTAACTGAGTTACGCAATAAATTTCAGTTAATACCGATTACTCTTTTCTAGAAACACAAGAGGACGAAATATACTCGGAAAAGGTAGGGAAATACCGTAAGACTTCAGTTAGATTAGGGCAGGCCGAGATCCTCATATTAAATATTGCAATTTAAGGTGCACCCAGCAGCAAATCACTATTTAGCAAAGATGAACGGCAGGCTGAAATGGAAGAGACTAGTCAGGAAAATGAAGTGCCCAAGAAGCGGGATACGGAAGTCCTACAGATACACTTGAAGTTCTCTGAAGCTATACATATTACGATAAGGAACGGCTCAGTAGACAGTTCAATTAAAGAGGGACGCACATCTCTAAAAAGGGCAGTCGCAGGAGCTGGAAAGATACCATAGCTACAAGGAAGCTAACTGCGAAGAAATCCTGAGTAACAAGAAATATTTCAATTGATCGACGAAAAAAGGAAGTACAAAAATGTGCAGGGAAATTCAGGAATACAGAAATACAAGTCACTTAGAAATGAAACACATACGAAGTGCAGCGAAGCTAAGGCGAAATGGCTAGTTGAAAAACGTGAAGAAACCGAAAAATACTCAGAATACAGACAACTCAAAACACCAAGGGCAGTAACGTCAAGAGTGCAATGGGATTCCACTGTTAAATGCAGAGGAGGGAGCGGATAGTCTGAAAGAGTACATTGAAAGCCTCTATGACAGGAATTCTTTAGCGATGATGACGTGATACAAGAAGAAATACGAGTCCATATAAAAGCGATAGCAGGGAATCCAGTATTATAATCGGAATCTGAAAGAACTTTGGACTACTTAAGATCAAAAAGGACAGAAGTGATAAATAAAACTCCATCGGAATTTCTAAAATCATTGGAGGATGTGGGAACGTAACGACTAATCACGATGGTGTGTAGATTGTACGAGACTTTCAACATACCATGTGACTTTTGGAAATCGTCATCCTCACAAGACTGAAGACTGCATGAGCCGAAAAGTGCGGGAATTATCACACTATCAGCTTAACAGCTCATGCGTAAAAGCTGCTGAGAAGAATTATATAGCGAACATTGGAAAAGAAAGCTGAGTAGCTGTTAGATTACGATCATTTTGGTTTCTGGAATGGTAAAGGCACCAGAGAGGCAGTTACAACGCTGCAGTTGATAACGGAAGCAAGACTGAAGAAAAATATACGTTCATAGGATGTGAGACGGTCGGTATCGATTGCAGAGAGATTCCTGCTTGCGTGCGAGGTCTGCTTCGTCGTTAATGGCTGGTGTAGCGAGCGCTGGCTAGGAGAGAGAAGACACGGAACATCTCGTGGCAGTCGGTGCTCAGAAGGGCCAGTGAAACTGATGGAACTCTACTGGCAGACTGCTCAATGATAGCAAAGGGATACTGTGAGCAACTTCATGAGTGATGAAACACTTGTTGCAGAGTAGTCTTCATAGTGAAAGCGTGTTCTCCTGCCGACTTAGACTTTAGGTCTGAGCTCGTGACACTGTGTGGAAGTAAGCATTCTGTTCCGCCGAGTTGGCTATTCTGTACCAGTGTTAGCCTAAGAATACATGCTGCGCAGGTAGGCTAGTCCTCTGTTTTGATTTCACCATGGCTTCATGACCGGTGGGAAACAAATTTGCTAGGGTCACTTAAGTTATACTTCGTGGCTCGATTATTCATGACGAACATGTCACTGCAGTCCTCTAGAACTGAAATGAGCGTTAGCGTCATTGGCCGGAAGTCCCCTTGCGGAGCAGGTCCGGCCACCTTAGTGTGGGTCTTATTACATTCAATGCCACATTGGACGACCTGCGCACCGGATGGGGATGAAATGATGATGAAGACAACACAACAGCCAGTCCCTGAGCGGATAGGATCTCCGACCCAGCCAGTAATCGAACCCAGGCCCGTAGGACGGCACTCCGTCAGGCTGACCACTCAGCTATCGGGACGGACCCTATAGAACTAAAAGTACGACATTTTACCGTTCCAGTAGTATTTCAGCGGCTGCTCTCGTGGCTTTTTTTCTTTTTTAAAAAAATGAGCAAGCTACGTTAAGTTTAGCATGATTAATTTTGGTTTAAAGTTTTTCCCCTTTAATAACTATTTTATTGTGTATTTGTTTCCCTTTTTAAATATCTGTCTGGTGAAATGGGTTCTCGCTACTTAGATCACGTCCAAATATTTTCTAGTCAAGTTGGTTTATACTGCACAGTCGTCTCTATAATGTTTTAAATATTGTTGCAGCCATCTTTCTTGCATCATTTTACTTAAATTCTTTAAAATCATTTTAAGATCTCTTTCTAGGGGTTTATACTTTACTTACTTGCAATTTTGTTTTAATTAATAAGTCTAGCATGAACATTTGGGTAGGTTTTGATTACAGGTTTGGAAAGAAAGTTATTGTACTGCGGTGTTATAAGTTATCTCCTCCGTTTTAGAAGACTAGCGGTTCTAAAAATGTATTTTATGTTATGTGTCTGAGGCAGTATGTTCTTAACGGTATTGGTTGCGCCCGTTTTCTTGTAATCAAGATGGATCAGAATTTAATTTTGTCATATGCTTCAATGTTGCTTCATTATTATTTGTAATCTAGCCTTTGTAATAAAATGAGGATTTGTTAAACGTTTGGCCCTGGCTTATGATTCTATTGCTCCTGATTTTGAACGTAAACAGTCCTTGTCCTGTTTTGATAGTCATTTGATAAAGTACCTTTTCACTCTGTGATTTATTGTTAGACTACTTTGCTGCTCAGTATATATGTAATCAGCTTTAAGGTTAAAAGATCCTTTTTTAGTCTTTGCTTATCAAGAAGAGGGATTGTTTGGATGTGTTGGCCTGGAAAAAGCGTTCGACAATGCAGGATGTTCGGAATTATTATAAAAATAAGAAAAGTTTTAGGGAAGTATGGGTAATAATACAATCTGTACGGGAACCAAGAGGGAACAATAAGACTAGAAGACTAACAACGAATTGCTCCGGTTAAATAGGCTGCAAGACAGTGATGCAGTCTTCCGCCCCTACTGTTCAGTCAAATTCAGGAGTGGAATTAAAATTCAGGGTGAATGGATATGAATGATGCGATTCGCTGATGACATACTTTTGTGTACAGAATATGGTTTTAGAGTAATCGAAAAAAGAAGAAAGTAATGACAAGTAGCAGAATAGAGAACGTCAGAATTGGGGATCACGAAGCAGACGATGTGAAGGAACTCTGCTACGTAGCAAAATAGTCCATTTATGGCCGGAGCAAGTAGAGCATAAAAATCAGAGTCGTACTGGAAAATAGGGCATTCCTAGTCAAGAGATGCCTAGTAGCGTTAAACATAGGCGTTAATTTGAGGAACAAATTTCTGAAAATCTAAGTTTGGAGCTTAGTAATGTATGGTAGTGAAACATGGATTACTGGAAAATTTGGAACAGAAGAGAATCGTGGCGTTTAAGAGAGTGAGCTACAGAAAAATGTTGAAAATTAGGTGGACTGATAAGGTAAAGAACGAGGAGGTTCTCTGGAAAATCTGGGAGGAAAGGAATGCATAGAAAACAATGACAAGAAAAAGGGACACGCTGATAGGACTTATACTGAACCGCAAAGAAAATGGTATAGGCAAGCGTATTCAAATACAGAGATATGTAAACAGGTAGAATACGGCGTTGCGGTCGGCAACGCCTAAATAAGACCAAAAGTGTCTGGCGCAGTTGCTAGTTCGGTTACTGCTGCAACAGTGGCAGGTTATTAAGATTTAAATGAGTTTGAACGAGGTGTTGTAGTTGGCGCACGAGCGATGGGACACATCATTTCCGAGGTAGCGATAAAGTGGAGATTCTCCCATACAACCATTTCACAAGTTTACCGTGAATATCAAGAATCCAGTAAAACGTCAAATCTCCGATATCGCTGCGACCCGAAAAAGATCTTGCAAGAACGGGACCAACGACGACTGAAAATCGATCAACGTGATAGAAGTGTAAACCTTCTGCAAATCCCTGCAGATTTCAATGCTGGGCCATCAACAAGTGTCAGCGTGCGTACCATTCAACGTAACATCATCGATTAGGGCTTTCTGGCCGAGCGGTTCTAGGCGCTACAGTCTGGAGCCAAGCGACCGCTACGGTCGCAGGTTCGAATCCTGCCTCTGGCATGGATGTGTGTGATGTCCTTAGGTTAGTTAGGTTTAATTAGTTCTAAGTTCTAGGCGACTGATGATTTCATAAGTTAAGTCGCATAGTGCTCAGAGCCATTTTGATATGGGCTTTCGGAGCCGAAGGCCCATTTGTGTACCCTTGATGACTGCATGACACAGAGCTTTATGCCTCGCATCGGCCCGTCAACACTGACATTGGACTGTTGATGACTGGAAACATATTGCCTGATCGGACGAATAACGTTTCAAATTGTATCGAGCGGATGGACGTGCACGGGTATGGAGACAACCTCATGAGTCCGTGGACCCTGCAAGTCAGCAGGGGACTGTTCAAGCTGTTGGAGGCTCTGTCATTGGAGTGATATGGAACCCTTGACAGGTGACACGTACGTGAGCATCCTGTCCGATCATCTGCATCCATTCATGTCCATTGTGCACTCAAATGGACTTCGGAAATTCCAGCAGGTCAATACGAGACCCACACGTCCAAAATTTCTGCAAAGTGTCTCCAGGAACACTCTTCTGAGTTTAAACACTTATGCTGGCCACCAAACTCCCGAGACATTAACATTATTGAGCATATCTGGGATTTCTTGCAACGTGCTGTTCAGAAGAGATGTCCATCCCCTCGTACTCTTATGTATTTAAGGACAGCCCCGCAGGACTCGTGGTGTGAATTCCCACCAGCACTGCTTCAGACATTAGTCGAGTCCACGTCACGTCGTGTTGCGGCAATTATGCGCTCTCGCGGGGGCCCCGGAGCGATGTTTGGGAGATGTACCATTTCTTTGGTTCTTCGGTGTATGTTAAAACAGTTGGGAATAACTAGTGGTACTAGAATAAGACATGGTAGTAACTTCAGAGAGTGACATCAAACCAGTCAGAAGACTGATGAGTAAAAGAAATCATGTTTTGAAGTCAAGAGCGCCCCATCGCAATCGAGAGTAATTTGAGGACTGTACAGTACGGGAAACGGCCCCTCCACTATATTGTCCAGCCCTATGATCAACATTTTGGGGATGGGTTCATCTTTCGATAATCCACGAGCTCGTCTTCCCCTCCTCCCGAAAATATTCTCTCAGGAGGCTGAAATCAACCAAAGGGAATGGGGTTGTGGTATCTACTGACATGAACCTGCTAGAGGATGCACGTAACTAGTTGGAAATTGCAGCGATAGAAAAACCAGAAAAGGTAATGATGCTGGTTGCGGAGGTCTGAAGTCGACGTTCCAACTCATGCCGAAGGTGTTCTAGTGGGTTCATGTCGGGACTTCGGGCACGCCGGTCCATTTTGGAATTTTGCAGTCCACAAATCATTGCCTCACAGATGCTGCTTTATGGCAGTGTGCATTGTAATGATGATACAAGTAATCATCGTCTCCGAACTGTTCTATGCAGTGTTAATATCCTTCCGCGTTTAGCGTTTTCTTACGCGAAGTTATGGGACCACATCCTAACCATGGAAACCACCTACTGCTTAACATCCTCTGTACTTCACTACATATGATGACAGGTAATGTTCTGCAGGCATTCGCCATACCCAAATCCTCTCAGCGGATTGTCACCAAGTACAGCGTGATTTATCATTCCAAAGCACTCGTTTTCTGTCATCCACTGCCAAGTGGAGTCTCTCTTTACAGCAACTCAAGCGTTGCGTAGCACTGTTTACAGAAATGTGTGGAGTATGGGGAGCTACTCGACCATTTTATCCCATTACTTTTAAATTACTTTACACAGTCATTGCTGTAGCTGGACCCCTAGTAGCACTGTGTAGCTCACGATCGTGATTCCTCCTGCTGATTACATGCCATTTTTTACAGCACCCTCAGAAATGCTCGATGCTCCCTGTCCATCTGTATATGAAATCTGCGTGATCTTGGTTTACCTGTGGTTGTTTCTTCGCATTTCCGCTTCATATTTACAGCACCAACAGCTAAATTTTGCAGCTTCATAAGGGTTCAAATCTTTCGATTTAAGTGACGTCCAATGACTAGCGTCCAATGACTAGCCCACGTTAGAAATCGCTGAACTCTTCTGACCGATCGAGTCTGTTCTTACTGTTGCTATGTGGGCAACCCAATACTCCTCGCGCCTTGTTTGATACTGGTGGGCCGGCCTCACGTGACATCTAGCGGTCGATTCCGCATTACATAGGAGTGTCCGGATATTTTTGGTCAGACGGTGTATGACAGGATGAAGCAACACGGAATTAATTATTATCTAAGAGTACATGTTGGTTTTGTTGATCTGCAGTTTTCAGCAGACTGCCTTTCCTAATTTTTTCGTTTAACAGTAAAGTTATTCTACGTTGCGTTAGGTTTGAAATTAATTACAACTGTCTAGATCGCACGGCACGTTTATTAATAGGTAACGGGTTTCGATCATCATATGATCATCATCTTCAGATCTACCAGATTGATGGACAATGGATGTACATGGAGAAGGAACCCTGAATGTCGATAACCAACTGCGAGCAATTGATTTTCGCCATTCATCGGTTCCTGCTCCATGCACAGCCATTGTCCATGAGTGTGGTATGTCTGAAGATAATCATCTGATGATCGAAACAGATCACCTTTCAATAAACGTGTCTAGCGATCTAGACTGTAAAAATGAATTTCATCTCATTTCTCCAATAATCTTTCCAAAAATAATGCATAAGGTTTGTTCCTCAATTCTCTGGGCTTCCCTTATATCTAAGTCCACACACTTTCTCAGAAAGGCAGGTAGTGCAAAACATTTTTTGCGCTGCTTGTATGTTATGCCGGTTTCGATATTACCTACATTTATTGAAGTATGAATATTTCTTCAACCCAAAATAATTATTTGCCGCAAGACTGTAATTATTTCGCCGCACGATTGTAATTATCTATCTGGAACATGCACCATTACGTACCTGCTACATTAAATTTTCTGTGACTCCTGAGGTGTCGGAACGAATCTGGAGCAAAGAAGTTTCCTACAAAAATTCCATCTGTTATGAAGAAAAATGACTCTTTCGGAAACCGAAATAAATGAAAAAACAGTCCTAAAATATTTTCAAAAATTCCTGTGGACTCTGCAAAACCCTATTCACGCAGTGGCAGCGACCGATATCAGCAGTCAGGAAGATTTTGCTGAAGCGATTGCTGTGGTTACTGTACAAACTACAAGGGATATGTCGTCGTAAAGAGATGCAATTTCAGTGAGAATTTCATGGTCATATCTAGATTTGAAGATTGTAATCTTACCCTCCGACACATCACCATTAATCTTCTCATTCTTTGCACAAATTCTGAAAACTTCGAGAGGATTAACGTTACCAAAGACGAACTTATTTTCTTATCTTGATTATCTCGTTGTTGATGTTGTTGTTGGCTCAAAATCATTTTGTGCCTAGGAGTTCATTCTTGCTGCAGAAAATTTTGATTTTACGGTGCAGGTTCTTTTTGCACTAAATAACTGATGAAGATTTGTCTGTTGTTATAAATATCTTTTTATTTTTATCCCATCCTTCTAAATCACACCGACTTTACAATTTTCACTTTTATCACACCAAAAATTACATTGTTGTTGACAAGTTTAAAAAAAGTCTACTTCCAGGCCCAGCACTCCTTACATTCTGCAGTATTCACATTATTCCCAAGAGTTTACAAAGCAAAAGAGTTTACAAACTTTCTTTACAGCAGAAGAATCATCACCAAGCTATAACATTATTTTATAACTGACTGTGGAAATAAATTTAGTAATTAGTGTTAGATAGTGCAATTAATAATATGAATTTTAAGTAAGCCGGAAATTTTGTTATTTCAGTTATTTTTAAAAGAAGAGTAATTTTGACTGTTAGTACATATCGACTGTAATACATTAATTTCTTTTTTATACATTTTAGCCTGAAATATAATACATCGTATATGAAATCGTATGAATTCTTTTAATGAAACAACTGAGATAATTTGAACCTGTGCAAGAATCGGTAGTATACCTGGTATCGGTTATCTCTATAAAAAAATACGTAATATTAGAGGAGGATTATTCATTACAAGATCCTCCACGTCTCACGTTTCCATAGGTTTAGATTATATGTGAGAACCCCAACAAAAACGTATTTGCGTCTTTTATAAGTGGGATGTGTCAGTACTGTTTTCTTCACATGGAGAACTATCGCAGAACACGCCGATCTGGGAATCAAATAACGTATGTTAACGTCACAACTTATTACACAGTTAGAGGAACAACTGTCTGTATATTCTAGTAAAAGTTCCGCTACACTGATACACCACATACGGTGAGGTTACGGTTGAGCGATCGACATAGCTCTGTGAATGTCATTATGGTCTGCAGTGGACGATCTTACCGACAACCAGGTGCCCCCCTTCCCCTCCCCCTCCCCCTCCCCCCCCCCCGTAGGATCATGTGAATTTAGTTACACGTGTCACGCAGTGGATAAGTTAATGACGTGAATTAATTTACAGGGGTGGCTTTAACATATATGAACACGGGGGGGGGGGGGGGGGGGGGGGCTTTAACACACATCAAGATAAAAACAGAGAGTTCCTCAAACTACTGAATGAAGCAATGGTCTCTATAAAGCCCTGTTTATTACAAGTCCTTATAGACTTCAAGTTAAACACAAAATTTCACCACTAAAGCGAATAGTTACGTTCATAAAGTGTCAGCACAGGTTACAACTGAATTAAAGTTTCAAGACCATGGCAAAGGTCGGATAATGGATCTGCAAAGAAAAGATAGAACGTGTACATTTGGGGAAGCAACTAAGTTCATGGAAACTTCACAGTGATTGATAAAGAAGGAAGGGAAGAACAACAAAAGAATCACTTTTGCACCTAAGGTCTTGACTGAATGCATGTCGAGCCTGTGATTGCTAAGAAGTGTACTTAAAATTTATAAGTGAAAGTCCTAACATTAATCTGAAATCTTCGCATGCCTTCTACAACTCAGTTTCCAAGCGCTGCTGTTGCTCACCATACTTAGAGTTACGAGCGATAGCAAGTAGCTGCTGTGAAGGTTGCGACACTGTTAGGTTATCTGTCCTGCATTGATGGCTGCTCTCTCTCTCTCTCTCAGAGACAGGAATTGAAGTCCCAGCCTCACGTCAAGTGACCAAGGTGTTCTATACATTGCGCTAGAGTGTGCCTTGATCACCTATGACAGCAACTCCTCCGAGAGGTGTCCAGTAAGATATGTTCTAATAAGGCAGCAGTCTCCATCGAACACCCACTTTTAATACAGTTAACCAATAGCGGGAATTTTGAGCACTGGAGTTCAGAAGTAGCACCTGGCACCCACTATCTGTTCTACACTCCTGGAAATGGAAAAAAGAACACATTGACACCGGAGTGTCAGACCCACCATACTTGCTCCGGACACTGCGAGAGGGCTGTACAAGCAATGATCACACGCACGGCACAGCGGACACACCAGGAACCGCGGTGTTGGCCGTCGAATGGCGCTAGCTGCGCAGCATTTGTGCACCGCCGCCGTCAGTGTCAGCCAGTTTGCCGTGGCATACGGAGCTCCATCGCAGTCTTTAACACTGGTAGCATGCCGCGACAGCGTGGACGTGAACCGTATGTGCAGTTGACGGACTTTGAGCGAGGGCGTATAGTGGGCATGCGGGAGGCCGGGTGGACGTACCGCCGAATTGCTCAACACGTGGGGCGTGAGATCTCCACAGTACATCGACGTTGTCGCCAGTGGTCGGCGGAAGGTGCACGTGCCCGTCGACCTGGGACCGGACCGCAGCGACGCACGGATGCACGCCAAGACCGTAGGATCCTACGCAGTGCCGTAGGGGACCGCACCGCCACTTCCCAGCAAATTAGGGACACCGTTGCTCCTGGGGTACCGGCGAGGACCATTCGCAACCGTCTCCATGAAGCTGGGCTACGGTCCCGCACACCGTTAGGCCGTCTTCCGCTCACGCCCCAACATCGTGCAGCCCGCCTCCAGTGGTGTCGCGACAGGCGTGAATGGAGGGACGAATGGAGACGTGTCGTCTTCAGCGATGAGAGTCGCTTCTGCCTTGGTGCCAATGATAGTCGTATGCGTGTTTGGCGCCGTGCAGGTGAGCGCCACAATCAGGACTGCATACGACCGAGGCACACAGGGCCAACACCCGGCATCATGGTGTGGGGAGCGATCTCCTACACTGGCCGTACACCACTGGTGATCGTCGAGGGGACACTGAATAGTGCACGGTACATCCAAACCGTCATCGAACCCATCGTTCTACCATTCCTAGACCGGCAAGGGAACTTGCTGTTCCAACAGGACAATGCACGTCCGCATGTATCCCGTGCCACCCAACGTGCTCTAGAAGGTGTAAGTCAACTACCCTGGCCAGCAAGATCTCCGGATCTGTCCCCCATTGAGCATGTTTGGGACTGGATGAAGCGACGTCTCACGCGGTCTGCACGTCCAGCACGAACGCTGGTCCAACTGAGGCGCCAGGTGGAAATGGCATGGCAAGCCGTTCCACAGGACTACATCCAGCATCTCTACGATCGTCTCCATGGGAGAATAGCAGCCTGCATTTCTGCGAAAGGTAGATATACACTGTACTAGTGCCGACATTGTGCATGCTCTGTTGCCTGTGTCTATGTGCCTGTGGTTCTGTCAGTGTGATCATGTGATGTATCTGACCCCAGGAATGTGTCAATAAAGTTTCCCCTTCCTGGGACAATGAATTCACGGTGTTCTTATTTCAATTTCCAGGAGTGTATTTCGTGTTCCAGCCAATCATCGCGCCTCCACATGTGCACAGCTGAGCTTCGTTATCCCACTCCAGAACTTGGCCAATTGTACCTGCTCTTACTGTTTCTTAGTAAGAGTCAACAACGGCACTTAGTTTAGGGCCAGCTTGGTGGCTGCTGATGCTACGCTCCCAAGCACAAAGGTGTTGGATAGCACCTTGTCTTTTTACGTCATGGATCTTACCTCTAAACTGTCCCTTGCCCAGCATTTCCCAGAATACGGGTCACCTGCAGTTCTTTATGATTAAGCACGCTCTGTTGCTGTTAGTTTGTGGGGAAGAGTCGAGACACGCTGCTGGCACCGGTGGACAAGTCACGTTAGTACCCAATGACCTCCTGTCACTTGGCGCGCAAACACTCACGATCTCTGAGAAAATGTAGATGACGCCAGTCCGTCGGGCTCTGCTCACACGCATTGCATTGGGCTTAGCGGTTTCCTACTTGGCTCCTCGCCTCTCTTGGCAGTGGCAGCACATCCTTTTTGAAAACGACCCATAGCCCCCTCATGAATAATGGCCTGCCACTGGTCTTGACCCTAAGCTTCATTCATCATGCATTCAATAATACTATCAACTACTCACTTAAGTACCTCCAGAAGAAATTAATTTGGAATTTCCACCTTTAGATGTAGCTATCACAGACGGTAACTGTATTAATATTGCTACTTTATTTTCTAGATGGAAATTAATTTAGGTTTGATGGGTTTGTGACCTTAATGGAGTTGGATTGTAATACTTCGCAGTTTTGGTAAAAATGGTCACGTATCAATACATGCAGCAGTAGATTCACTGACACTTCCCCGTGCTGCGGATAAGTTACGCATCACTATTCCACAGGATTTTCCACATCTACAACTTGGGATCAATAAATTATTATGAACTTCTGACTCGGATGCCACATCCCTTCTAGAAGGTATCCTTTATGAACGGTATTTCCAGCATCAAGAGGGTAACCAGCAGTGTTTTGATGTGTACCTTCTCGCGTCTATTCTTTTTGAATTTCTGTGACCTGTAGGACACACGACATCATGTTCAGTTTCTTCGATTCTGGGTGGTACTCAAGGTGCCACGAGCCGTAGCTTGTGGCGATACGTTAAGGAAAGGTGACGCCACTATCCATCATGTAAACGTAGTCTTCGCACACACAAAGCGTACTCTTTGTTCATAAGGCAGGTCGTGCAGCGTAAACACAGGTTACAGTTGCATAAGCTCTCTCATGCGACACTCGTGTGTTCTCTGAAAGCATTCCGACTGCCAAGAGTTGTCAAGTTTTCTCGAAGCACTCAACGTGACTGGGCAACCTAATTCGTATTTAACAATGTCCCGACCATCATGGAAGCATATGTGGCACTTAAAAAATGGCTCTGAGCACTATGGGACTTAACAGCTATGGTCATCAGTCCCCTAGAGCTTAGAACTACTTAAACCTAACTAACCTAAGGACAGCACACAACACCCAGCCATCACGAGGCAGAGAAAATCCCTGACCCCGCCGGGAATCGAACCCGGGAACCCGAGTGTGGGAAGCGAGAACGCTACCGCACGACCACGAGATGCGGGCTATGTGGCACTTACACACACACACACACACACACACACACACACACACACACACAGTTTTCCGACCAAGCCATACACTAATGAACCAAAACATTATGACCACCTGCTTAATAGCTTGTTTGCCCGTCTTTGGAGCTGAATACATACTGTGTATCAGGGATCCAACAGTTTGTTGGTAGATTTTGGAGGTACGTGGCTTTAGATGTCTATGCAAAGGACATGTAATTCGCGGAAATAACGGGCTGCTGATTTGCACACGCGGAGATGGCGCTCGAAAGTGAACAAGATGGGTTCCGTAGGATTTACATCAGGCGAACTTGGCAGCCTAGACATCAACGTGAGTACGTTATAATTCTCCTCAGAGCAGTGTAGCATGTTCTGATTCCGAGATATGTTCAGTTATATTGCTCAAAGATGACACTGCCGTCGGGGAAGACATCAAGCGTGTAGGGATGCAGGTGCATCGCAGCTGTCAGCGTCTCTTCGATTACTACCACAGCTCCCATTCAAGCGTAGAAGAATGTCTCCCATAGCATAATACTACTCCCACCAGCCAGTGTCCATGTCGCGCTGCGCGTTTCGAGCCGTCGTTCAAGTCTATGGCGGCGTTTGTGAGACGTCCATCGATCCAGAGTAGCAAAAAGTGATTTAGACGAAGAGCCGAAACGCTTACATTGATCTACGGTCGAATCCCGATAGTCCTGTGCACAATGTTGTTGGGTTAACATGTGAACACGATGGGGTGGTCTGCTGCAGAGCTCCATGCTCGAATATGTACGATGAACGGTGTGGTCTGAAACACAGGTGTTTGCACCAACATTGCGGCTTTTGGGCAGAAATGCCACAGAGTACCACCTATCCCCACTTTACAGAGCAGACAAGCCATTTAGCGCCTACTGGTGGTTTCACTGTCCTTTTATCTCCTTCCGTAGATGCTCAACACAGCAGCACGTGAACATTCTACCAGCTTCGCCGTTTCCGAGATACTCGTTGACAGGCTCTGCGTAATAACAATCTGCCCTTTGTCAAAATCACTTACCTCAGTGGATTTCGCCACTTGCAACCGATATGTTTCCTAGGGTGATCCCCAGTCCGTGTCTTCTCCGCTTACATACTTTTCTTACGCGTCACGTGTCTGCAGTGCCACCAAGCGGCATCCATCGCCGCGGTGGACAGTGGTCACAATTTTTGGCCTATCAGTGTATTTCCATGTGGTGTCACCGCCAGACACCACACTTGCTAGGTGGTAGCTTTTAAATCGACCGCGGTCCGCTAGTATACGACGGACCCGCGTTTCGCCACTGTCAGAGACGGCAGACCGAGCGCCGCCACACGGCAGGTCTAGAGAGACGTACTAGCACTCGCCCCAGTTGTGGTGGTGGTGGTTAGTGTTTAACGTCCCGTCGACAACGAGGTCATTAGAGACGGAGCGCAAGCTCGGGTTAGGGAAGGATTGGGAAGGAAATCGGCCGTGCCCTTTCAAAGGATCCATCCCGGCATTTGCCTGAAATGATTTAGGGAAATCACGGAAAACCTAAATCAGGATGGCCGGAGACGGGATTGAACCGTCGTCCTCCCGAATGCGAGTCCAGTGTGCTAACCACTGCGCCACCTCGCTTGGTCGCCCCAGTTGTACAGCCGACGTTGCTAGTCATGGTTCACTGAGAATTACGCTCTCATTTGCCGAGACGATAGTTAGCATAGCCTTCAGCTACATTTGCTACGACCTAGCAAGGCGCCGTATTCAATTGATATTGAGATTCTATTAATGTATCATCAAGAGCGATGTTCTACAAATGTGGATTAAAGTTAAGTATTCCAGAAGCTACGTACTTTTATTTATAGCATTCATTACGTATCCTGTTTCAGACCTCACGCCAGCCTGCGTGAGTTTAAGCGCGTGCCTTTCGGCTTCCTCTCATTGTGTCTAGGCTGTCTTGTCTAGACACAACATTCCATATCCTTGGCGAAGGAAGTCATAGTTTGTTTTCGTTTTACCTTCTCTGACGCAGAACTTCACGTAGTTACAAAGCTGTACTTCACCCTTAAAATCGTTGCAGTATTACGTCTTTGTTCTACAGTGTGCGCAAGGAAACCACGTGCCTGGACAACAAAACGGCTTCGGGAACTGCGAAACTACTCTACTACACCGCATTCCGTCAATGGGTGTGCTGTGATCAGTACACCGGTTGTCATCACGTCATCGAAGTTAAACACCACCAGGCGTGGCCAGTACTTTTGGATGAGTGATCATCCTTGTTGTGTCTAGACAGGACAGCCTAGACACAATGAGAGAAAGCCGAAAGGCACGCGCTTAAACTCACGCAGGCTGGCGTGAGGTATGAAACAGGATACGTAATGAATGCTATAAAGAAAATTACGTAGCTTCTGGAATACTTAACTTTAATCCACATTTGTAGAACATCGCTCTTGATGATACATTAATAGAATCTCAATATCAACTGAATACGGCGCCTTGCTAGGTCGTAGCAAATGTAGCTGAAGGCTATGCTAACTATCGTCTCGGCAAATGAGAACGTAATTTGTCAGTGAACCATGGCTAGCAACGTCGGCTGTACAACTGGGCTGAGTGCTAGTACGTCTCTCTAGACCTGCCGTGTGGTGGCGCTCGGTCTGAAATTACCGACAGTGGCGACACGCGGGTCCGACGTATACTAATGGACCGCGGCCGATTTAAAGGCTACCACCTAGCAAGTGTGGTGTCTGGCGGTGACACCACAATCCTGGTACGCTGTGTGCTGTTGACATTTTCCCCTTTGCCTTTACGCAGAGGGGATAGGAGGGGTGGCGGGATGAAGTCCCTGATCACCAGTCTGCGCCAGTGTCCTGCGTTATATACTAAACACCTTCGCAGGATCTCGTAAAGAGAGCACATGCGATGCTGTTGATGGTGACCCGTCCAACGGATGGGGACGTTATGCTCGGCGACCCACTTAGTGCTATTCTACATCTACACCTACATAAATACTCCGCAAGCCACCGTACGGTGCGTGACGGAGGATGTCCTGTACCAATATTTGTCATTTTCTTTCCTGTCCCACCCTCAAAAGAGAGAGGAAAACTCCATGATCCTTAAGCGCGGTGTGCCCGGTGCCACAGAAAGACGGGAACATTTCCACAATCCAATAAAACTAGAAGTGGTAAAGGAAAGAAATTTAATTCTTAGTAACTAAAACCTTACAACTTTGCCATTAACTAAACATTGATGACATTTATCATTTTTTTAAACATTTCGTCCTTTAGATGGCGTCTTCCTGTACGAATACATTCGTGAAATCTGCTGTTGAGATTCCTGTGTGTGTGTGTGTGTGTGTGTGTGTGTGTGTTTGAAGTTTACGGGCGCTAAACAGCGTGGTCATCAGCGCCCAAACGCATAAAAACAGGAACACATGCAGTGAAGGGACTAAGACAAACAGCGAACAAGGAGAACGGCTAAAACACACAGACCTGACGCAGTTCCAAATCCTCACACACAGAGGCAAAACGAGAGGAGAAGGGACACACTAAAAAGGAAGGGAAACACAAGGAAAAGAGAACAGAAACCGAAGGGAAACAAGGAGGTAATCGTGACTGGCTGACCTCTTACCTAAAACCTGGGTGAGCCAGTCACCCAGCAGCACATTAAAACCCTCTCCCTAAAATTCGGGGGGGGGGCAACAAATTGGACAGGACACAAAACCGTAAGACCTTAACTACAGTCGTTGCGTCATCTTGTAAAATAGAGGGCAAATCCGGTGGCAAGGAAACCACCGCCCTCTGGTCAGAGAATAAAAGACAGTCAAGTAAAATGTGGCGGACAGTAATCTGGACGCCACAAGAACTGCAGATTCGGGGGTCCTCCCGCCGGAGTACAAAACCATGCGTTAAGGGACTGTGCCCGATGCGGAGGCGAATGAGGAGAACCTCATCCCGCCTGCATGACTGGTAGGACGTACGCCATGGCCGCGTGGTAGCCTTGACCAGACGCAGCTTATTGTCACCGACTGCCAGCCACTCCTCTTCCCACTGACGCATAACACGAAAACGCAGGAGGGAGGTAACAGCATGGAGGGGGACGGCACATTCAACAACGTGAGGGAGGGAACATGCATCTTTGGCAGCCACATACGCCAGTTCGTTTCCCCTAATACCCACGTGCCCCGGCACCCAGCAGAAGGACACCTCCTTCCCCTGCCGTTGCAGGTGGAGGAGGGCATCTTGGATGTTCTGGACGACCGTATCCGCTGGGTACAAGTGTTGCATGGTCTGAAGGGCGCTCAGGGAGTCAGAACAGATGAGGAACTTAAGACTGGGAACACACCTCATCTGCTCCAATGCCCGCAAGATCGCAAACAATTCGGCATCAAAGATGGTAAACGCCGCAGGAAGCCGTAACTTGACGACTCGATCAGGGAAAACAACAGCACAACCAACAGAGTCCCCCTGTTTAGAGCCATCCGTAAATACTGGTACATGGTCGGGATGCTGGTTTAAAATATCAGAAAATAAGGAGATAACAACAAACGCAGGAGTGCAACTCCTCCGGTACTCCGACAACTCTAAATTTACGCTGGGCCTCGGGAGCAACCAGGGAGGCAGGCGAGTAAAACCTTGTTGTTGGGGGGCCACACGCTCCACACCAAGGGACTCAAGCAAATGCTTGGCACGAATCCCAAATGGTCTCGTTGCCCTGGGACGACTGGAAAAGAGACGTTCCATAGGCGGTCGGGCAACGGTAGGGTACGCAGGGGAGGCAGGACAGGCAAGGAATTGACACACCCGGCGCACCATGAGGAGTTTCCGCCGGATGGCGAGCGGCGGTTCCCCTGCCTCAGCACACAGGCTGGGGACGGGACTGGTACGGAAGGCACCAGTGGCCAGCCTGATACCCTCATGGTGTACTGCATCAAGAATCTTCAGATACGAAGGCCTTGCTGACCCATACACGGTGCAACCATAGTCAAGACGCGACCGGACGAAAGCCCTATAGAACTGCAGCAGACGCGCCCGATCCGCTCCCCAGGACCGATGGCTCAGACACTTCAAAATATTCAGTGCCTTCAGGGCCCGCACCTTGAGGTCTTTAAGGTGAGGCAACCACGACAACTTGGAATCAAAAGTGAGGCCCAGGAACCGCACAGTGTCGCTAAAAGGAAGAATGGTGTCCCTCAGACGCAATTCAGGGGAGGTAAAAAGACGTCGAGAACGATTAAAATGAACACACACACATTTTTCTGCAGAAAAGGTAAAACCCGTCTTCGCAGTCCATGGCTCCAATCGCTGTATCGTAAGCTGCAACTGCCGACTAGCAGTGACAAGAGTGGAGGAAGAACAGAAAACAGCAAAATCGTCCACAAACAAAGAGAATTGGACAGGACTCCGGATCATTGATCGCTGCAACATCTCAACTGGGATACTACGAATTGCATGCCACATTCTGTTTTAACACATCCAGGGTTCTTGGTCGAGTCATGTAGACTTTGCTATTGAGGTAGCCCCACAAGAAAAAATCACAAACGGATAAATCTGGCGATCTAGGGGGCCAGGGAATGTACCGAATCGTGAGATCACACGGTTGGCAAACAATTCTCCCACATATGCCATTTATTGCCGTGCAGAGTGTGATGTCGCTCCGTCCTGTTGAAACCAGGCTTCTTGAACGTTTGGAAAGTTGTTCAGTGCAGATCTCCACGTAACATGTTTCTCTGTTCATTTGCGAAAAAATAGGTCCGACAATCGCGTATGATGAAACACTACACCATACTGTCAGTTTACTAATGTGTAAAGGGCGAACATGAACGTCATTAAGATTTGTGTTTTCCCACTAACGGCAGTTCTGTTTATTCACACAACCTGTGAGATGAAAATGTGTTTCATCTAACATCCACAGCTTCTTTGGAAGTTCATCGTCATTGTTTATCTTTGTTATCGTTTGTTGACAGAATCCTAACCGTAACCGGCAATCGTTGTCCTTCAGTTGTTGCACCATCTCCAGTTTGTACAGATGAAATTTTAAATCAAGGTGAAGAATTCTGCGAACACTCTCCCGGGACATTGCAAGCACTGCTGCTTACTTAGGAATTGAGCACCGTGGCTCCTTAAGACAGACTCGTGCACAACATCAGTGTTCGCTGAAGAAGGCACACTTCTCGGTCGTCTTGCTGGTTTCCTCTCTCAAAATTATTAATCCAACATTTTACCACGTGTTTCGACGGAACGGCATCATGACGTCCTAAATCATAGAAACGTCGAAACTTCCTCAGCGCCGCTGCCAAACTATCATTTTTTTTTATTTTTATAAAACATTTTTATGGCTAACGCAAACTGTTGTCCGTTCCACTGATCCATGATTACTGAAAAGGCGGACTGTTTACTCGCTAACTGTCACGAACCCGCAATGCTGACATCTAGCCGTGGCTGCCACTATTTGAGCCGTAGTAAAAATCGCTGTTTTGAAGGGCGCGCCGCAGCGCGTAGTGTAAAGCTTTCTGGCGGTGGCGCCGCTGTGGCAATCGCAGCTTTGGTGTCTCCCTCTGCTGGGAAAGGGGAAAAGTTGCCTGTTCACGTGCATTTAAGGGGCGCTATGAGCTACGGACCCTCCCTCACTCCCACCCTTAAGTATCTTGGCGTCACCCTCGACCGTCGCCTCTCCTGGACTCCCCACCTCCGGACAATCCAAGCCAAGGCACATTCCCGACTCCGTCTCCTCAAGCTCCTTTCCGGCCGTACGTGGCGTCTGGACCCCTCCACCATCCTCCACACCTATAAATCCCTCATCCGCCCTATCCTTTGTTATGCCCATCCGGCTTGGATCTCCACCCCCCCCCTACCTTTTACAAATCCCTCCAAATCCTTGAACGCCATGCTCTCCGCCTCGCCTATCGCATCCGTCTCCCCTCCCCCACGCGGATCCTCTATGATCTCACCCCCTTCCCCCACCTTCTCCTCTTCCTTGAAAGGATACGGATCCTGTACACCTCCCGCAAACTCGATCCTCCTCACCCGCTCGTCTCCCCACTCCTCTCCCACCCCCGCCCGCTGCCGCGCCTGTATTCCCACGTCCCACCCAGTCTCCATCTCTCCAGCCTCCTTACCCTCTCCTGAGGTGGCTTCCGCCAGCTCCCCCTCCCTGATGATGTCCTCCTCCCTTCCATTTACCCCTCCTATCAACTTTGATCCTCCCCCCCCCACTCCCTGTTTCCTTTCCTTTAGGCACCCTCCCTCCCTTCTCTTTCCTTTTTCCCCCCGTCCCCCGTCCTCCACCCCTCTTCCCCCGGGCTTCCCCTCCCCCTTCCTCCCTCCCCCACTCTCACCTGCCCATGGCATCTCTGCTCTCCCCTCTCCCTCTCCCACTCCCTTTCCTCCTCCTCCTCTCTTGGCAGGTCCCCGGACTCGCACACATTCAGTGAACATTCGCGCGCCGGAGGTCATCGCCATTAGTGTCTCGTGTGTGTGCCTTCGTTTGTGTTTAGTGTTTGTTCGCCGAAACGCCGCCACTGTTCACGTGTACCATCGCCATCATCCCTGTTTTGTGCGCCGTGTCCACTAGTGTCAGTGCTGTTTTCTCGTCAGGCGTGAACGGTTCCGTGTTTTTTTTTTTTTTTTTTTTTTGGTGTCTACATTGTTTCGCCCCCCATTTTTGATTGTATTCTCTGTGTCCCCTGTATTTCTTACTTATTGTAAATCTCAAGGCTGAAGAGCGGCGTACTCAGCTGATGACAGCCCGCCTTGTGTAAGATGATCAAAATTACAATAAAGAAAAAAAAAAAAAAAACGGAGTCGGTCAGTCGAGGCCAGTCTAGTCAGTTTGTCAGCCGGCTCAGTGTGGGGCAGTCAATGTCTGTCTGTCGTCAGAGTGCGAGTATGTCTGTCGTTTGGATCAAACTTTAAGTCATAAAATGAGAGTCTTGCCACTCCGCCAGAAACAGAACTCAGCTGGTGGTCGTCCGGTCGGGGCTGAGTTCCTGCATCTGAGTCTGCGCGTTAGGCCGCCAGTCTGCTCGAGTTGCTCGGGCAACGGTCATTGGCGGTAGGATTGGTCGGTTGGTTGGTCGCGCACTGCGACACGAGATGACTTGTCCGCCTTGAGCGTCGGCGCATGTGAGGTCCCCACGTGAGTCCAGTGGGCAGCGCCGTATAGAACGGGGTAGTGGCTCCGCGGTTCACAAGAGAGCAACAGGAGCGGAACCACGACATCGGACTGGCCGGGGCGAGCTGCGACGCCGTGCGACGGGAGATCGGCGCGCTTTCCTGCGTCCGTTGAAGCGGCTGGCAGCGGACGGTTCGGGAGAGCGTTGGGGGTGCTGCGCCAGGTCTTCGCCAGCAACCGCAGTTTATTAGAAGTTAAATGACTCGAGATATGTTGTTTCATTTGAAACGTCCCCTTTGAACAATTATACACGACTGTGCTTAAACTGGTACACAATATTTTTAGCGCAACGCAATCTGACTTTCAAAAATCCCTACAAAAGAATGGCCCTGACTAACATTAACCTATACCTTTCACAAATCACTTACCTCACAAAAATCTCCGTTACTCGAACTACTGCAATACGGCGAGCGCCACTACTGCCAGCTAAATAAAAGATTCAAACTACTGAAGGCACTAACTACTGATAGACATAGTTAGCAAATGAAAGATTTTAATAGAGAACAAACAATGTATTTACCTTAATAGTCATCAAAAGTCATAATACATACAGCAGCTCATGACATCCATTTTTACAAATTTCAAAACTCCGCCATCTCTCTCCCCACATCCACCACTGCTGGCGGCTCACCTCCAACTGCGCAACGCTACGCGCTGTTCACATCCAGCTGCCGCAGCCCAACACTACAATGGCAGACAACAATGCAAACTAGCCACAGACTGCACACAGCACAGCCAGTGATTTTCATACAGAGCGCTACGTAATGTTGCCAATAAGAAAAAATAAACAGCCTACTTACACATTTACTTGTAAAATTCTACTTGTTTTCTTGGGAGGTCACCAGCCGCTTTGTTTTGGGGTCTTCACACCATTCTTCTCTGTTTCCCCACCCGCGGGAAGGTGGTTATTGTGAATTGGGTGGTTCGTTTTTCCCTTGTGGAATTGGGGAGGTTTAGAGCAATCTCTGGATCGGGTTGTTTAGTAACCCCCCCCCCCCTGTCAATCTGCCATACGTTAATAGCTACCTCTGTCTTGTTTGTCGGATTCCGTGTTAACGAGTTTATAGAATTAAGGTAAGGGCCGAATTCCTGAAATATGTTTTTATCTTGCCTATCATCTAGCGAGGCGGTATATGTGTAATGTCGAGCATGTTGTACACTTTATGTAAGTCCGAATTTCATGGGTTTTATTTAAATAGTCATTTTTATAAAGTTGCCATCTTTCCACCGTAAGAGCCCCTTTTAAAAACAAATTGCACTTTTGGTGGAAAATAAGTTCTTAGTGTGAGTGTTTGTGCCATTCCCATCCCTCTTACGGGGTACATAGTTAACGTGTTTGTGTGAGTTGTTAAAAATTTTACTTTAAAGTAATCTGGTGTGTTGTAGATTTGCACCAGGGTAGTTTTTCAGAGGTCGTTGTGAGCGTTCGTGACTACGGCCGTGTTGAAAGGGAGCGGAAGCTTCTCAGCCCGAAGGCTCCTATTGTAACAAACAAACAAACAAAAAAAAAAAAAAATTATTCTGCCTCTGAATAATTGTAACTTGATATTTCGAGGGTGCTTTTCTGCTTATAATTTTAAAACTGTTTTGAAAAAGCTTTTAGGAATAAAGTTCACATTTGTTAAATTGTAACTTGATATTTCGAGGGTGCTTTTCTGGTTATAAATTTTAAATCTGTTTTTGAAAAAGCTTCTATGAATAAAATTTCCATTGGTTGAAATTTAATTTGTTTCCATCAGTTACTCCTTGGCAACTACTTCCACGCTCACATAGTGTGTTAATGTTATTGATGAATCGCTAGTAGATAAAGTAAATTCTTTAAGATAAGATTTTGAAGGTAAATTTTCACGGTTCACTACTTATTTCAGATATTTCCATTATTCTTTGTCAACCAGTATGTTGGCGGCAGCTGAATCGTTCGGCAGTAAGCTTCAATTGCCGGCTCTTTAAAATCTTGTCAATAGTGTTTCACGAAAAGAACGTCACCTTCCCTCCAGGGACTCCCATTTGTGTCTCCGAATCATCTCCGTAACACTTACGTGTTGTTCGAACCCAACGGTAAAAAATATAGCAGCCTGCCTCTGAATTGCTTCGATGTCTTCCTTCAGTCCGACCTGGTAAGGGTCCAGAACACTCGAGCAGTACTCAAGAACAGGTCACACCAGTCTTCTGTCCGCGGTCCCCTTTAAAAATGAACCGCACATTCCCAGAATTGTTTCAATATGCCGAAGTCGATCATTCGCCTTCTCTACCACAATCCATTTGATATCGCTTTGCAGTTTTACGCTGAGATATTTAAACCGTGGTCTAGGGGAGAGCCCGCTTTCGGCAGGTGAGCGGCGAGGACGTCTTGTTTACGTCCCGTCTGCAGGGTCGCGAGCTCGCGTAGTTTGTTTACTTCCTCGCCGCAGCTAGTACTCGCGTCCGTTGACATTAAGTCGCTATGGCTCATTCGTACAGGAAAGCTACCATCAAGATCAGCTTCCAGCCCGACCACGCAAGACCACGAGCCTTTGAAATCGAACGATTCATCCTTGACGAAGTTCAGATACCACCACAGCACATCATCGGTATCCACCTATTCATCACAAGCTGTGTCGTTTACGTCAAGATGGTTGATGACGAGTTAAAAAAATGGTTCAAATGGCTCTAAGCACTATGGGACTCAACGCGTGAGGTCATCAGTCCCCTAGACTTAGAACTACTTAATCTAATTAACCTAAGGACATCACAAACATCCATTCCCGAGGCAGGATTCGAACTTGCGGCCGTAGCAGTAGCGCGGTTCCGGACTGAAGCGCCTAGAACCGCTCGTCCACAGCGTCCGGCTTATGACGAGTTATGTCACGCTGTTGTGAGCAGATGTACGAACAATCTCACATCAGTGCGGTTACCGTTGCCCATGCGGGACTAGGATTACACACACTAAGAGTTTTCGAACTCCTGTTCGAAGTGCCGCCGGACGTAGTTACCGCAGCTTTCCACCCGTATGGGACGGTAACTAGTCAAGTGGCTCAAAAATGGAACACCTTCGAGACATACCAGGTCTTCAACGGCATCCGACAAGTCAAGTTTCAACTGAATAAACACGTGCCATCCTACTTAGTCATAGATGGATGTCACGCAACCGTAATGTACGATGGACAGCCTCGTACTTGTTCTGGTTGCGGCCGGGAGGGTCGTGTCCGCTTGGCGTGTATTCAACGTCGTGTTACACAAATTCCATTAGATGATGTGGCACCACCTCCTACGCTCACTGCCCTCCTCCTCAATGACGCAGGAGTGACAAGATCGACCGTCATGGCAGACGTACGACCACTTGGAAGAAAGGAAGCTTTAGAATGCATACCCGTCGCAAGTCATGAATAGAAGGACACCATTACGTCGTCCGCAGAGATTGCAGAAAGCCGGACGAAAAAATGGACCTCGACGGTAGTGTTGTACCGACCTCTGCTTTTCTCCCTGAGGGGGATGCGATGCGGGAATCACACACTCTTTCGGACACAGAAGCCCACGTCCGCAAACAAAGGTCACCGAGGAAACATCAAAAGCGACATCGCACACCCTTAGACGATTGCCTCCAGCGGACGTCTTCTCCAGTTGATGACCGGACAGCCGACGAGACGAAAAAAATTCATGACGCAGGATCGCCCTCACCTATCACTTTCTGTGATGTCCTCGGACAGAGACAGATGCGCGACGCGGGAGCGGCAGTTTCAAACGTGGCGCCTTCCCCTGGCGCCACCTGACGTCACCGGTGCTGCCACGGCCAATAGCTCCGCTAGCTGCCCGGGTCGACTTACGCGCGCGCGCCACATTGGATCGATCTGTTTGGCTGCTGATGATGTCATCATGCCTATATAAGCGAGAAACCAGAGCAGCCCCGACGACGATGGCGGAGATGGCCATCGAAGGCGCGAGGATTTTATTCGAATTGACGCGGCTGGAAAACCAAGAACGTTTTATTCGAGTATGCCGTCGCGAAAGACTCCGAGGACACATAGTTTTTCTTTACGGTGATGACATAATGCGCAGTGTGAGACTGTTAGAAAAACTGCGGAAAAAGAGATCACATCTGCTGAGTTCTTTGGAATTTTTACAACGCTGTCGGCACGAGGAGGTAATTCCTCGCTTCGCAGTAGTCAAACACCACATTCGAACTGCTTTAGTGGACAGAATTTTGAAGAGGACCAGTCTCGCCATAGTGAGACAGCGGATAGGACAGACTAGGTACGAGCTGGATCATAATGCCAGGAACCTACGTGAGTGTCATCTGTCTTTGTCATCAACATTGTCGCCATTCGATTGGGAGTTGGTGGATGTAGCCACGGCAGCGCAACAACATGCAAGTTTATCGAAGGCAACTTCCAAGCAGTGTGCCAAGTTCGACCGACTGGATCACGGAAGAACTGTTGTGAAATCCGATAAGGCCCATAGAACGGTTGTTAATCATTCCAACCAAGCACTGGACGACGGCACTATATCAGCGCTGAGTAAAGGCATCAACTTTTCTCCAGCTCCACGACGTCTGACAATTTTGGATATAATCAGTGGAATAGAGCAGTGCAGTAGGAATCTTTCACACGATGCAGCTGTTGACGTCAGGCTAGCTACCAGCCATATCCTGGCGAAAGCTAAGCCACCAAAATCTAATATTAGCCAGGAGGAACGACGTTGCTTGCGGTTATTACGTGAGAATGAAGACTTGGTTGTCTTGCCAGCCGACAAAAGGAATGCCACTGTGGTCCTGAACTCTGCAGACTACCACCTGAAGATGCTACATTTATTAGAAGACGGCACGCACCGCAAGCTTAGTCGTGATCCCGCACAGGCCATTGTCAGAAAGACTGGGAAGTTATTGAAGGATTCTGGCTTACGAGATGAAGTGGTGAAGCAATTAACGCCTCGTATCGCCAGACCTCCCAGGCTTTATGGATGACCAAAGATACACAAGGAAAGTGTTCCTCTGAGGCCAATTGTTAGTGCAATCAGTTCGCCCACCTACTGGCTTGCCAAACATCTGGCAAGATTATTAGCACCAAAATTGACACATTGCGAACACCGTGTTGTCAAATCGCAGAAATTTGTTGAGAAGAGAATGAAAGTAAGCCCAAACGACCTAATGGTTAGCCTGGACGTTGTGTCACTTTTTACGAGGGTGCCAATACAAGATACGTTGGATCTTTTGGCACAACATCTCCCATCTGGAATCATTAAGTTGTTCCGTCACGTCCTAACGACAACGAACTTTTTGTACTGCGATGAATATTATGAGATGACGGACGACACAACCATGGGATCACCACTGTCTCCAGAGTCGCAAAGTTCTTCATGGAGAACTTTGAGGAGCAGGTTCTGCAAACTGCGACATTCCGGCCGTCTTGCTTTCTACGATACGTTGATGACTGTTGTGGTTGGCAGGAGAGCCAACACCGTGTTACTAGAGGAAGCCGAAAGGCATGCGTTTTAGCTCACGCAGGCTGGCGTGAGGTCTGGAACACGACAAGGAAATTAGGATTTAGAAAAAACGGACGTAGCTGGTGGAATACTTAACTTTAATCAATTAATGGTGAACGTCGCTCTTGACGGTACATGATTCAGTATCAATAGTAATTGGTAATGGCGCCTTGCTAGGTCGTAGCAAATGACGTAGCTGAAGTCTATGCTAACTATCGTCTCGGCAAATGAGAGCGTATTTTGTCAGTGAACCATCGCTAGCAAAGTCGGTTGTACAACTGGGGCGAGTGCTTGGAAGTCTCTCTAGACCTGCCGTGTGGCGGCGCTCGGTCTGCAATCACTGATAGTGGCGACACGCGGGTCCGGCGTATACTAACGGACTGCGGCCGATTTAAAGGCTACCACCTAGCAAGTGGCGGTGACACCACAATGACACCATCATGATATGGCCTCATGGAGAAGATTCACTACAGCAGTTCGTTGATCATATGAGTGGTGTCCATCCCAACATTAAATTTACTGTCGAGGTGGAGAAGCACGGCAAGCTACCCTTCTTGGATGTCTTGGTAGAGCGGAAGGCAGGAGGCCAGCATGGTCATTCAGTGTACCTCAAACCAACACACACCGATGAGTACTTGAACGCCAATAGTTTCCGCCACCCTGTACACAAGAAAGCTGTCCTGAACACGTTGGTTCATAGATCCAAGAGTATCTCTGACGACGACCACCTACAGTCTGAATTGCGGAACTTAAAACGTGTTTTCAGGGCAATGGATACCGCAGAAGAGACATCGCAAACGCTTTCAAGGGCCGACGACGAAAGACACCTGGTGAATCAATAGAAGAGGCTAAACGGACTGTATTCCTGCCGTACTGTGGAGCAACTAGCAGTAAGTTAGGACGTCTGCTGCAGAAACATGGGCTAAGACAAGTGTTCCGGCCCGCCCCAAAGATACGATATACAGGGTGATTCAAAAAGAATACCACAACTTTAGGAATTTAAAACTCTGCAACGACAAAAGGCAGAGCTAAGCACTATCTGTCGGCGAATTAAGGGAGCTATAAAGTTTCATTTAGTTGTACATTTGTTCGCTTGAGGCGCTGTTGACTAGGCGTCAGCGTCAGTTGATGCTAAGATGGCGACCGCTCAACAGAAAGCTTTTTGTGTTATTGAGTACGGCAGAAGTGAATCGACGACAGTTGTTCAGCGTGCATTTCGAACGAAGTATGGTGTTAAACCTCCTGATAGGTGGTGTATTAAACGTTGGTATAAACAGTTTACAGAGAATGGGTGTTTGTGCAAAGGGAAAAGTTCTGGACGGCCGAGAACGAGTGATGAAAATGTAGCACGCATCCAGCAAGCATTTGTTCGCAGCCCAGGAAAATCGACTCGCAGAGCTAGCAGAGAGCTGCAAATTCCACAATCAACTTTATGGAGAGTCCTACGAAAACGGTTAGTTATGAAACCTTATCGTCAACTACCCGAGGCGATGGATCGGCCGCCAGGCAGCCCGTGACAGAGCACTTCATCACAGGCCTCCAAGAAGCCCTGATCTTACCCCCTGCGATTTTTTCTTATGGGGGTATGTTAAGGATATGGTGTTTCGGCCACCTCTCCCAGCCACCATTGATGATTTGAAACGAGAAACCACAGCTATCCAAACTGTTACGCCTGATATGCTACAGAGAGTGTGGAACGAGTTGGAGTATCGGGTTGATATTGCTCGAGTGTCTGGAAGGGGCCATATTGAACATCTCTGAACTTGTTTTTGAGTGAAAAAAAACCTTTTTAAATACTCTTTGTAATGATGTATAACAGAAGGTTATATTATGTTTCTTTCATTAAATACACATTTTTAAAGTTGTGGTATTCTTTTTGAATCACCCTGTATGTTGCGCCCTGTTAAAGACGACATTGCTCTTCGAGTGTCCGGTGTGTATGGTGTACCCTGTGAATGTGGCAGCATGTATATTGGACAAACAATTCGCACGGTTGCGGAGCGTTGTACTGAGCACAGGCGCCATATAAAACAAAGGGAGCTTGACAAGTCGGCCATAGCGGAGCATTGCCTAGAAAACGGACATAAAATACAGTTCGAAAATACAAAAGCGTTGGCTCATGCGTCTACATATTGGGACTCCGTTATAAAGGAAGCGGCCGAGATTCGTTTAAACAACAACAATTTCAACAGAGATCAGGGATACGCACTCAGGACGGGCGTTGGACATCGAAAGGAAGCAGAGACAGATGCGCGACGCGGGAGCGGCAGTTTCAGACGTGGCGCCTCCCCCCGGCGCCACCTGACGTCACCGGTGCTGCCACGAGCTGCCCGGGTCGACTTACGTGCGCGCGCCACATTGGATCGATCTGTTTGGTTGCTGATGATGTCATCATGCCTATATAAGCGGGAAAATGTAGCAGCCCCGGCAGTCAGTGAACTCCTAACGACGATGGCGGAGATGGCCATCGAAAGCTCGAGGATTTTATTCGAATTGACGCGGCTGGATAACCGAGAACGTTTTATTCACTTTCTCTGATTTCGACACACCCGTCTCCGCTCTGTCTGGCAAACAGATCACAAGCACGACGCCCGCCACTGGTACACTACCAGAAACAACTGCTGTACACTACCTGAAACAACTGCGGACTCACCCTTGGTCACTCAGCTCACAAGTGTTCTACCGCAGCCACTGTTAACTTACGGACCCCGGGCGGACGACACTGAAGACTATTCTACGCCCGCTGTGGTGGATGAGGAGAGAGGTCTCTTCTCTCACACCTCGGCCTCTCCCGAGTAGCAACAGATGACGGCACGGACGCGGCCTGCAGATTACAGGCCCCAACTTTTACGGCGACGCTGACGGCGGCCCCCAATGCTGGAGACGATCTACAGACCTACCGCTTAGCGACGATCAACATTAACACCATTCGGACACGTGCGAAGTTGCCGCTGCTCCAAGACATGCTCAGTGCAGCAGACGTTGAGACTGTCTTTCTCCAAGAAGTCTTCGTCGCTGATTTCCTGGGCATGTATGGTTATACGGCTCATTTGCCACACGCCTCGCCAACTAACAATGGAGTCGCAGTTCTCCTCAGGGACGGCTCCGAGGCGGGCGAAGTACGTTATCTGCCGGACGCAAGAGTAATAGCCGTAACGGTGAAGGAGTAGCACCGCTTTGTCAGGGCAGGCATGATGACTTCGTATTAGGGGGCGATTTCAATATCACCCAAGCACCTAAAGATCAGTTGCCACGCCATTCACCGTGCCCCGAACTTGGAACACTCATAAGTGATCTCCAGCTGGTAGAAACATGGGAACACGTCCGAAGAAATCGACCGGGATACACCCATTTGACAAGTCTAGTCGTATTTATAGGATTTACGTCTCCCGTTCTCTCGCAGCAGCAGTGAGCGACGTGGAGGTGTAGCCAGTAGACTTTTCTGGTCATGAGGTCTATAAATGTGCCGTCACCCTTCGTCGCCAACGGGTGTGGCGCAGCCGACATCCCTGGAAAGTAAACCTTGCTCATCTCACTTCTCCTGATTGTCGACGCGCCATCGAGGACACGTGGAGTTCGTGCGTCTGCCGCCTCCCGACCCTACATCCATCATCTGGTGGTTAGATTGCTCCAAGCCGGCCCTACGGAGAAAATTATGTATGGTCGTGAGATCGCTGCTTGGAGGCGGCAGACCCTCGATTTCTCTTATAGGCGAATGTGCCTCCTTGCCACCCACGTCGGAACGACAGATGACAGTACAGCATGTGAAGACACAGATCGTAGCCCATATGCGTCGACACCTCGAAAGGGCAATCGCCCGAGCGCGAAGACATGACAGACTCGCAACGGGACGACGCACAGTGTACGTCATTCGAGAACGTGAACTGCGAAGACGGGCGCTGATAGAGGTCATCACCGCCGAGGACGGTCGTCACCACACCACAGAACGCGACATCGGTGCAGTCTTCTTGGACAATTACGCACGACATTATTCTGCTCAATGTTCCGACGACCCGATGACGGTGAAGGAGTCTCACGACTGGTTTATGGCACTGTCCAACGGAATTTACAAACTAAATTATTGTACGACATTACGGAGGACGAAGTTATCCACGCCATAGGTAAAGGAGCGGCGAACAAGTCTCCTGGCCCCGACGGGCCCCCTATGGAGTTTTATAGAACTTTCCAGTATTTACTTGCTCCCAAGTTGATAGACGTCTGTCGGGAGCTTATGTCCCTCGCCGTGCCGCTCCTCGCGGTCTTCGTAGAAAGAATAATTACATAATTACACCGGCTCTCAAATCTGAAGGTGGGGCTCGAATACAAGATTACCGCCCGCTAACACTCGTCAACTGCGACATGAAGGTATTGACCAAACTATTAGCAAACCGTATACGACCGACCCTGCCTCACGTCATCTCATCAGATCAGGCTACCCTTGGGGGTAACAATAACATCCACAATGCGCTGTGTCGATACCGTGACATAATAGCCCTAGCGAGGACACGCCGCCTCCCGGGAGCGTTGGCATCACTAGATTTTAGCCAAGCATTCGATCGAGTGGATCACACGTACCTAACGTCCGTTCTCCAACAAATTCATGTGAAAGTTGCTGGATTTGGACGGGTTACTCCTGTAACTGAAATATCAGATCTGAAGATGGTTCTGAATGAACCGAAACCGGTCATATGAATAATAAAAAATTTTTTGCAATCAAGACGGATTTTAAGTAACATTATAAAATCACTGATTGCTGTTATCCCATAAGACATTATGTCTGTTTTTGCAAAATGCAGTACCTACAGCAACTCACAGACGTTGTGATGCGCCTCTTTCGAGGGGCGAGCTCCAAGGTGCTCCTTAACGGGCGTCTCACGCAGTCCCTTCCGATTTTCAGATCAGTGCGTCAAGGCTGACCCTGTCGACCGTACTCTACGATCTGGCACTAGAGCCGCGTCTCTGTGGCCTCCCACAACGCCTCACCGAACTCACCATACGTGACGTCACATTTTGGTGCACAGCACATGCAGACGACCTGGTTCTCGTGCTTCGCAATCGCGACGATTTAACCAGCGCACTAAAATGGATTACCACATACAGTGTGGCTTCTGGCAGCTGTCAAAGTCACCAAATCAGCGCCATGACCTTAGGAGACGGGTTGACTCCAGCATGTGTCGACCCCCTACAGCTTAGTGGTACTGTCAAATGTCTCGGAATATTCACGACGACTTACGGCGACTGCGGCCCTTAATCCGCTTATTACAACAAATTCGGGTTCATACCTCCAATCTTCGTCTGCGGACCCACGACATTCTTCACAGGACACACCTCATCAATGTTTACCTCACATCGCGCCTTCCACACATAGCGCGTGTCCTTCCAATACCGTTACTGATGGCACGACGTCTATTAGCGGCATTTGGAGCCTCCGTCAGTACAGCCATGCTCTTCAAAGTCAGTTATGAGTCGCTGACCCTTCCTCCAGAAAGGGGAGATCTTGGCCTAGTCCACGACAAAGCGGTGGCCCTGTTTGTCAGCTCACACATCAAGCTGTGGCACCACCACTCGGTAAGTTTGACAGGTTTGCTGCTGGAGTCCTTAGCTCCGTCCTCCTTTATGCCCCCACTGACGACGCAAAACATACCCCCACCCTCCTACTACTTCGGGAACTTTTACATTGAACACAGTTATGTCAGTCTCGCAGTACCACCGACGAAAGAGGCGTCGGCGCTGGATATATATCGCGTCCTACAGCAGAGGCACCCACCAAACATCGTGGAGGTCAAAAAACCTCATATTAGTTGGAAGGTGGTGTGGCGGACGATACACACGGTTACACTGGATACAGACGTGCGATCCGCATGGTACATCACAGTCAACGTTAAACAAATCACCGGATCGCGCCTCCACAAGATAAACATGGCGGACTCGCCTCTATGTGCAGACTGCGGAGTACCGGACACAGACGAGCACCGTCTGCCATGTGGCGCGGCAGAATACGTATTGCGCTTGGTGCGACAAATTTTGTAGTATTTTCTACTGCTGGCTCCGGAACACATCACGCCTCGGCTTCTACTGTTTCCAGATGAATAGCATTTCTCGCGCACCATAACCAACGCAGTCACTTGGGATACAATACTTATTTCACGATGGACCTAAAGATGTACTGGACTTTTGGAGCTACCTACATTAAAGTCATTGCAAGATTGTACTTAACCCAAAATAAGGACAGCATTTTTCTAATTACTTAGGGGGTGCCCTAAGCGACCTTCCACGCAGCTGGATCATCAACAGGTAGGAATAACATAAGACATACGTGAAGACGTACCTGGATGGTGAAGCGTAAGGAGCATAGCGACACACCCATCTGCATCGTGTACGAAGCACGTTCTTCGTTTCCCAATATATATTACCTCGTTGTAGGAAAGTACGGGGATAATTGTTTTGTTTACTCAGAGCACGATGCGGTGCTAGCTACATTTATTTTCAGTGTGATATACAGGAAATACAATTTACAAATATATTAAAAATAAATAAATAAATAAAAATAAACAAATAGAAAATAAAAAATTCCCACAATTGACTTTCCCTCACCATTCCTGGTACCCTGACGGGCGAGGGGTCACTGTGGCTAGGCCTCGGGTTGCGACCCCTGCCCCTATGCCCTCCCCACCCTCCCTCCCATGCCTCTCTCCGTAACAAGAAGGTGTAGCGTCTTTGATTCATAAGCAAAACGACTTCAGCAACGGGTCCTAATCCCACCGCTGCTTAAATTTTGATTAATAATCAGCACTGGCGGCCGAAGACTTCCTGCATAAGAAGTCACCCTCATTCTGCCAATGGTCTTGTCAAAGAGGGCGGAGGAGCGGACAGAGGTTCAGGGCATTCTCTTGTCCTAGGGCTCGGTAACTGCCCCTAAAGGCGGAAGAATCAGCAATGATCAACGGCATGAGGATGTAGAAGGTAATGGAAACCACTGCACTAAAGACACGTAACTTGTATGCACAGGACATGTGGCCTGTAATTGAAGTGTCATGATAATCTCTCTATTGGCAAAAGATTCCGGAATAGTCCCCCATTCGGATCTCCGGGAGGGGACTGCCAAGGAGGAGGTTACCATGAGATAAAGATTGAATAATCAACGAAAGGATAACGTTCTACGAGTCGGGGCGTGGAGTGTCAGAAGCATGAACGTGGTAGGGAAACTAGAAAATCTTAAAAGAGAAATGCAAAGGCTCAGTCTAGACACAGTAGCGGTCAGTGAAGTGAAGTGGAAAGAAGACATGGATTTCTGGTCAGATGTCAGTTGTCTTGCCAGGGAGACTTGTTCGTATTCGTCATTCGACATTCCATAGCACCGAAGCCTGGATGACTCGGCTGTCTTCGTTCTGGAAACGCCGCGTGATACAGCGGTGCAACCTCGTATCCATTACCATTCGCACGGCCGTACATAAAAATCATGTTACCCAGCTCAGGGGATGGGTGTCCTACCATGACTGAACAGAGCACTTTCAGTTCACTATCTCTAGTACATATCCGCAATTGACACGTTGAAGACAGACGAATGACGAATGTAACCAAGTCTCCCTGGCAACACTACGCCATGTAGGATACACTGAGACAAACGAATGCACAGATATGTGAGGTTATCGGATTGCACCTCAAATGCTGTTTAGCGTCGACTTTCACTAATAATTCGAAAACGAAGGTTTTTCGGAAGTTCGTTTACGTGGACTTTTTTCCTTGTTTTGGTGTAGGGAACCAGTCCCCAAAGTTCGCAAATGTGTTTTTGAAACACCCAGCGTAACGAGAATGCCAACCCCAGGCTTGAATCTCAGAAAGTTCTGACGTATCTTGCTTCACTTACGTGCAGGAAAACAAAGGAAACGCGAACCTGAAGCTGTTTGGTTAAAACACTGTTTAAGTTATATATACAAATCTTACTATGCTACGCCATTAAGGACGTTATACGGGCGTTTCATGTGTTTGTTTATCTTTGTTTCTCCCAGGATATCGAATGATCTACGTTTTCTCTTCTGTGGAGTATGGTGATGTTCTCAGTTATGTCATTAGCAGAATACATGTACTGTCTTAAATGAGCACTAAGAGGTGAGAGATTAGACTGACTAACAATAACATGTTCTCTATATAAAACTCGTGTCTCTATCTGGCATACAAACACTTTTGAAGTGTAGCTCATGGTCTACTAAAAGATATTCTTTATCAATTACAACCAGCGGAGCATTGTTCTTTATAAAATATTTAACATCTGTGGACCATACTACATACAAGATTTTCACATCCCTCATTGAGATTCTAGTATTATTACGTATTTATACAACGACAAAAAACAAGACGTACTATGAATGAATTATCCGGATGCGATGGAAATCGAAAGATGGGATGTACACTACAGGCCATTAAAATTGTTACATCACGAAGACGACGTGCTAAACACGCGAAATTTAACCGACAGGAAGAAATTGCTGTGATATGCAAATGATTAGCTTTTAAAAGCATTCACACAAAGTTGGCGCCGGTGGCGACACCTGCAACGTGCTGACATGACGAAAGTTTACAACCGATTTCTCATACACAAACAGCAGTTGACCGGCGTTGCCTGGTGAAACGTTGTTGTGATGCCCAGTGTAAGGAGGAGAAATGCGTACCATCACGTTTCCGACTTTGATAAAGGTCAGATTGTAGCCTATCGCGATTGCGGTTTATCGTATCGCGGCATTGCTGCTCGCGTTGGTCGAAATCCAATGACTGTTAGCAGAATATGGAATCGGTGGGTTCAGGAGGGTAGTACGGAACGCCGTGCTGGAGCCCAACGGCCTCGTATCACTAGCAGTCGAGATGACAGCCATATTATCCGCATGGCTGTAACGGATCGTGCAACCACGTCTCGATCCCTGAGTCAACAGATGGGAGCGTTTGCAAGAGAACAACGATCTGCACGAACACTTTGACGACGTTTGCAGCAGAATGGACTATCAGCTCGGAGACCATGGCTGCGGTTACCCTTGACGCTGAATCACAGACAGGAGCGCCTGCGATGGTGTGCTCAACGACGAACGATGTTTACAGCATCATGATGATCGCATCCGTGTTTGGCGTCATGGCGGTTAACGCACATTGGAAGCGTGTATTGGTCATCGCCATACTGGCGTATCACCCGGCGTGATGATATGGGGTGCCATTGGTTACACGTCTCGGTCACCTCTTGTTCGCGTTGACGGCACTTTGAACAGTGGACGTTACATTTCAGATGTGTTACTACCCTTGGCTCTACCCTTCATTCGATCCCTGCGAAACCCTACATTTCAGCAGGATAATGCACGACCGCATATTGCAGGTCCGGTACGGGCCTTTTTGGATGCAGAAAATGTTCGACTGCTGCCCTGGCCAGCACATGCTCCAGATCTCTCACCAACTGAAAACAACTGGCCAATGGTGGCCGAGCAACTGGCTCGTCACCATACTCCGGTCACTACTCTCGATGAACTGTGGTATCGTGTTGAAGCTGCATGGGCAGCTGTACCTGTACACGCCATCCAAGATCTGTTTGACTCAATGCCCAGGCGTATCAAGGCCGTTATTAAGGCCAAAGGTAGTGATTTCTCAGGATCTATGCACCCGAATTGCTTGAAAAGGTAATCACATGTCAGTTCTAGTATAATATATTTGTCCAATGAATACCCGTTTATCATCTGCATTTCTTCTTGGTGTAGCAATTTTAATGGCCAGTAGTGCACATGTGTAGATAAACAAGTTACTACAATATCAGAAGAATTGGATGACAATAATGCGTTGGGCCACCTCTGACAATTATGCAAACAGTTATGCGGCTTGACATAGACTGACAGTGTTTCTGGATGTCCTCCTGAGGTATATTGTGCCAAATTTTGTCCAACTGTCCCGTTAGATCGTCAAAATTCCGAGCTGTCTGGGGGACCCTTCCCATAATTCTCCAAACTCCCTCAGCTGGGAAGAGATCCGGCGACCTTGATGCCCACTGTATGGGTTGGCAAGCACGATAACAAGTAGGAGAAACTGTTGCTGTGTGCGATGGGGCATTATTTTTCTGAAATGTAATCCCAGGATGGCATGCCATGAAGGGCAACAAAACGGGACGTAGAATATCACAGACGTACCGTTGTCTGTAAGGGTGTCGTGGATGGCAAGGAAATGGATACTGCTATAAAAAGAAACGCCATATCAATCACTCCTAGTTGTAGGGCCATATGGGTGGCGACAGTCATGCTGGCATCACACTGCTGTTTGGGCCGTCTCCAAACACATCTTCGCTGGTCTTCGAGACTCAATTATAAGCTGGACTCACCACTGAATACAATTCTACTCTAGTCAATGAGATTCTAGGCCGAAGAAGCGTCTGAAGACGCATCTAACGGCAGTGGGATACCAAACTGACTGTCGCCTGCCATACGACCCAACAACCAGAAGTGATCGTCTAGGGCGCCATTTCTTTTCATAGCAGAGATCCCTGGTTGTCATCCGCGCCATCCTTAAAGTACAGCAGTAAGTCGACGACATTCTAAACCTTGTTTCATTAACATTCATGGGAAAGCATCCTGGACTTACATTTCAGCAAGATAAAGCCGACCAGCACACGGAAATGCTTTTTACTGCTTTTCTTCGTTCTTAAGAAACACCACCTTGGCCAGCAAGGTGTCCGGATCTCTCCCCAGTTGAAAGCGTTTGGAGCATTACGGTCAGGGCCTCCAACCATCTCGCGATTTTGACGTTCTAACGTAGCGATTGGACAAAATTTGGCACAATATCCCTCAGGATGACATCCAAAAACTCTGTCAGTCAATGCCAAGCCGAATAACTGTTTGCGTAAGGGCCGGATGGGGACCAACGTTTTATTGATTTCCCCAATATTTGAAGCTCGTTCTCTTCAACAAATACAATTTCTATGAAAATGAAATCATTTGTCTGTACATATACACTATTGGCCATTAATATTGCAACACCACGAAGATTACGTAATACAGACGCGAAATTTAACCGACAGGAAGAAGATTCTGTGATATGCAAATGATTATCTTTTCAGAGCATTCACACAAGGTTGGCGCTGGTGACGACACCTAGAACGTGCTGACATTCGGAAAGTTTTCAACCGATTTCTTATACACAAACAGCAGTTTCCCGGCGTTGCCTGGTGAAACGTTGTTGTGATGCCTCGTGTAAGGAGGAGAAATGCGTACCATCACGTTTCCGACTTTGAGAAAGGACGGATTGTAGCCTATCGCGATTGCGGTTTATCGTATCGCGGCATTGCTGCTCGCGTTGGTCGAAATCCAATGACTGTTAGCAGACTATGGAATCGGTGGGTTCAGGAGGGTAGTACGGAACGCCGTGCTGGAGCCCAACGGCCTCGTATCACTAGCAGTCGAGATGACAGCCATATTATCCGCATGGCTGTAACGGATCGTGCAATCACGTATCGATCCCTGAGTCAACAGATGGGGGCGTTTGCAAGAGAACAACGATCTGCACGAACAGTTCGACGACGTTTGCAGCAGCATGAACTATCAGCTCGGAGACAATGGCTGCGGTTACCCTTGACGCTGCATCACAGACAGGAGCGCCTGCGATATTGTACTGAACGACAAACCTGGGTGCACGAATGGCAAAACGTCATTTTTTCGGATGAATCCAGGTTCTGTTTATTTAATCATGGTGGTCGCATCCGTGTTTGGCGACATCGTGGTGAACGCACATTGGAAGCGTATATTCGTCATCGGCATACTGGCGTATCACCCGGCGTGACGGTATGGGGTGCCATTGGTTACACGTCTCGGTCACAGCTTGTTCGCATTGACGGAACTTTAAACAGTGGACGTTACATTTCAGATGTGTTACGACCCGTGGCTCTACCCTTCATTCGATCCCTGCGAAATCCTACATTTCAGCAGGATAATGCACGACCGCATGTTGCAGGTCCTGTCCGGGCCTTTCTGGAAACAGAAAATGTTCAACTGCTGCCCTGGTCAGCACATTCTCCAGATCTCTCACCAACTGAAAACGTCTGGTCAATTATGGCTGAGCAACTGGCTCATCACAATACGCCAGTCACTATTCTAGATGAACTGTGGTATCGTGTTGAAGCTGCATGGGCAGCTGTACCTGTACACGCCATCCAAGCTCTGTTTGACTCAATGCCCTGGCGTTTCAAGGCCTGAATACCCGTTTATCATCTGCTTTTCTTCTTGGTGTAGCAATTTTAATGGCCAGTAGTGTACATGACATTCACCGATATCTGTCACTTTCGGGTAATTCGTTTGTGGAGAGTCGTTTCTTTTGTCTTTGATCTAGACATACCGTTTAATAATTTCTGAGCACCGTATTTCCGTGGCACAGATTTCAATATTGTACCCGTCAGATTCCACAGAAACTGCCAATGTGTTGTATTTCTGTTTCGAACAGCACAGCCGGTCTTCCTCAGCCTCGGTGCGGTGCAGCGTTCTGTTTTTGTCTGCTGGCCTGGCAGCCGTAACAGAAGCACCTCAGAGACCGGATGGCCCGGACGCGACCCGTATTTTCCGCTTCGGTAAAAACAATGCGGTGAGGACGTAATAAAAATGCATAAGGTGTGAAGTAAATCATCACCGCAACGTTTATTAGTCATAAATTGTTATCGGCCCCCTCTTCCAGGTCTCTCCCCGAATTTATTCTTCCGCCCGGGCCCTTCACCTCCCGTCCTACTCCGGGACGTGGCGCTTTGACCTCGGTAGGTCCTCGGGCGTTTCAAGGCGGGAGTGAAACTTTGGGAGCGACCGATAGCTACAATGTAAGAGGCCGGCCGCTTCCGGCAATGCGAAACATGAGGCGCCTTCGCTGCCAAAAGGGCGGATCGGCTGCAAAATTGCCTTGCGGGAAGGGAACTTACGGAGCTCTCGCATTTGATCTTTAGCGTTTCACAGGATGCTCACAATGGAAATGGCTAAAGTTGCCTATTTCTATTAAAGTAGAATCATCTGGCATTATTGGAACAATAAATTGTAGAGATCCCAATCTTCGTCACATTTCAGTTGATTTGAACAGATAACAAGTTGCAGCATCACACACATCATCAGAGCTTAAAAAGGCAGAGGCGCATAGGAGGCGAAATCGTCTTGTTTGTGAGTATGTGCCATCTACATAGCTTCTGTTTTCAAGCTATATCATTGCTTTTTGAAGCAATGATTTGAGTTAACTTGAAAATTTCCATGTTGCACGATCTCCCTTTCCTCTGTTACCGTGACCATGACATCAAGACGCTACACTACACACTGAGTCATCACTACCAGGACCTCTAATGTTCTTAATACACTTATATGATTTATCAGACAACATCAGAAACAGTATAAGATTGTTCGTTGACGGTGCCATTCTGTACACCACTGGGAGACGTCATCCATTTGAACACCTGAGAACATTTCAAAATAATAATACGCCGAGAATAAAACACCGATGGCCTTGATGTCTAAATAATCTGTAGAGTTTACAGTCTTGACGACATTTTAATTTAGTGAAGAAAATCATCAGTGACAATGAAGTTTCAGCCAGGCCTGGAGGCGTGCTCAGATAGCCTTAGTCAGCAGTTTATTATTCAAGAAAATTTTAGACTGCAAAGAGACCTTAATCTCCAAGAAGATTTTAGTTTCCCAAAGGATTTCAGTTTACATGTACATTCTTGTATGCCTATAATTTACCCAGTGATCAATTTTCGATTTAAATATGGTCTGATTATTAAGTTCAGATCCTGCGTTAAACAACATATGAGGGTCTTTCTTTTTTATTTTTCGTTTTTTTTTTTTTTCAATCAGTCTTCTGATCGGTACGATGCCACTCGTCACTAATTCCTCTGCTGTGCCAGCCCGTCGAACTCAGTAACACTTGCAGTATACGACCTCAGTTATTTGCAGAATGTATTCCAGTCTCTGTCTTCCCTATAGGTTTTACCCTCTACAGGTCCATATAGGGCCTTAGAAGTTATTCCATGATACACTCCTGGAAATTGAAATAAGAACACCGTGAATTCATTGTCCCAGGAAGGGGAAACTTTATTGACACATTCCTGGGGTCAGATACATCACATGATCACACTGACAGAACCACAGGCACATAGACACAGGCAACAGAGCATGCACAATGTCGGCACTAGTACAGTGTATATCCACCTTTCGCAGCAATGCAGGCTGCCATTCTCCCATGGAGACGATCGTAGAGATGCTGGATGTAGTCCTGTGGAACGGCTTGCCATGCCATTTCCACCTGGCGCCTCAGTTGGACCAGCGTTCGTGCTGGACGTGCAGACCGCGTGACAAGACGCTTCATCCAGTCCCAAACATGCTCAATGGGGGACAGATCCGGAGATCTTGCTGGCCTGGGTAGTTGACTTACACCTTCTAGAGCACGTTGGGTGGCACGGGATACATGCGGACGTGCATTGTCCTGTTGGAACAGCAAGTTCCCTTGACGGTCTAGGAATGGTAGAACGATGGGTTCGATGACGGTTTGGATGTACCGTGCACTATTCAGTGTCCCCTCGACAATCACCAGTGGTGTACGGCCAGTGTAGGAGATCGCTCCCCACACCATGATGCCAGGTGTTGGCCCTGTGTGCCTCGGTCGTATGCAGTCCTGATTGTGGCGCTCACCTGCACGGCGCCAAACACGCATACGACCATCATTGGCACCAAGGCAGAAGCGACTCTCATCGCTGAAGACGACACGTCTCCATTCGTCCCTCCATTCACACCTGTCGCGACACCACTGGAGGCGGGCTGCACGATGTTGGGGCGTGAGCGGAAGACGGCCTAACGGTGTGCGGGACCGTAGCCCAGCTTCATGGAGACGGTTGCGAATGGTCCTCGCCGATACCCCAGGAGCAACAGTGTCCCTAATTTGCTGGGAAGTGGCGGTGCGGTCCCCTACGGCACTGCGTAGGATCCTACGGTCTTGGCGTGCATCCGTGCGTCGCTGCGGTCCGGTCCCAGGTCGACGGGCACGTGCACCTTCCGCCGACCACTGGCGACAACATCGATGTACTGTGGAGACCTCACGCCCCACGTGTTGAGCAATTCGGCGGTACGTCCACCCGGCCTCCCGCATGCCCACTATACGCCCTCGCTCAAAGTCCGTCAACTGCGCATACGGTTCACGTCCACGCTGTCGCGGCATGCTACCAGTGTTAAAGACTGCGATGGAGCTCCGTATGCCACGGCAAACTGGCTGACACTGACGGCGGCGGTGCACAAATGCTGCGCAGCTAGCGCCATTCGACAGCCAACACCGCGGTTCCTGGTGTGTCCGCTGTGCCGTGCGTGTGATCATTGCTTGTACAGCCCTCTCGCAGTGTCCGGAGCAAGTATGGTGGGTCTGACACACCGGTGTCAATGTGTTCTTTTTTCCATTTCCAGGAGTGTATGTTATCACATTTCTTATTATCCTGTCCCTTCATCTTCATGGTTTTTCCCATACGCTTCTCACTTCGCCGAATCAGCTGAGAAGCTCCTCCTAAATTTAATCTTATCACTCTTCCTAATTTTCAGTATCGTACTGAAGCACTACAACGCCAACGCTTCGATTCTCTTCTGCTCAAGTTTCCCCACGGTCCATGAGTCTCTAACATAGAGTGCTGTGCTCCAAACGTACATCCTTCCTAATACTGAGGCCGTTGTTTCATACTAGCAAATTTCTCTTGGTCAGGAATGCCTCCCTGCCTGTGGTAACTTGCTTCTTACATCATCCTTGCTTCGTTTGTCATCTGTTATGTTGGTAGCAACGTAGCAGAATTTAATTTCGTCTTCTTCGCGACCGCCAATTTTTGATGTTAAGTTTCTCTCTATTCTCATCTTTCCTACTTCCTATTACTTTTGTCTTCCTTCGATGTACCCTCAGCACATATTCTGAACCCATTACACTATTCATTCCATTCAGCAGATCTTGTAAATCGTCTCCACTTTTACGGAGGATAGCTGCATCAGCAGCTAATCTTATCTCCGATGGCACTTCACCCAACATTTTAATTCCACTCTTGAACCTAACGTTTATTTACATTATTGCTTCTTCAGTTTATAGTTGAACAGTAGGGGCGAAAGACTACATCGCTGTCTTACACACTTTTCAATCTGAGCACTTCGTCCTTAGTCATCCAATGTTGTCGTCCCTCTTGGTTCTTGTACAGATGGTATATTACTCATCTGTCCCTAAAATTTACTCTCACTTTTCTCAGTCTTTTAACACTTTGGACCATTTTACGTTGCTGGACGCTTTTCCAGATCGACAGATCCTACGAAATGTCTTGACTCCTCCTTCTATTACCAAGAGCAACAACAGGAATGCATCTCTAGCACCCTCATCTTTCCGAGAGCCAAACTGATCGTCATCTACGAGATGCTTAGTTTTCAATCAAACGTGCGGCTTGTGGCAGACTTCACTGGTAGAATATGGGGAAGTACGTAGTCAATCTACAAAGGAGATAGCTTACATCTTTCATCTCCCTTTACGTATTGGATTACCCGTTCAATATCCTCATATAGTTCATTTATTCATATTCTGCTTGTGGCGTCGGCATAAATACCTGACCTATTTTTGTCGGTGTTGATTTGTAGTCGATCCTGATTACAACCCTATCACTGAACTGTTCATGGTATCAAACTGTATACTGAACGTATACTGAATGTATTCAAAGAAGAACAGCACGAATAGTCACGGAGTTGTTTTAGTTAAGAGTAGAGCGTCACGAAATTGTTGATGAACATACACCGGGGATACATAAAAATAGATGCCAACTATACGACGACTGCCTACTTACAAAGTCTGAACAATAGGTACTGAGGATGTGATGCTTCCATCAGAAACGTCGTCGCGAACAGGACGAGCTGCCGCTGCCAATGCAGCAGTAGACAGCATCTACTGGGGTTACAGGTAGCCCACATGGGAATGACCAGTTGGCGACATGAATTTAATCTCATATATATATATATATATATATATATATATAACTTTAAAAATTGACAAAAACAGTCTCGAACACAATCGTAGGATGTGGCGGTGATCGGATCGGGTGTTTTACCTCCAAGAACGTCAACTGTTCGTAGAGATACAACATCCGCTCCATTCATCGTCACTGCCTATTATCATAGTATGAGGATATGGAGACGGTCAGAAACTGACCGAAACTGGTTTACAACAAAAAAAACTTTTTGCAATCAAGACTGTTTGTGTCCATTTTTAAAGTAATTTTTGCCAGAGCGCTGTTTTCCACGATAAATGTTCTCAAAAACTGTATTTATAAACGTTAACAATTTACAAAGCAGTACTCATGTAAATTATCAGTATTGCAGGACTGGGCCAGCTGGTCAAATGGGGAACCGAAATGAGGCTCTTTTCAAACTCTGTCAGGTGCTGATAAAGCTGCGTCGCACGAGGATGTGGTATTTACGTGTTCTTTACAGTGATCACTCGACATCTGACACTGTTCGCGTCGCTTAAACACGCATGAAAGTTATGGTAGCAACACTAAACACGAACAACACGATTGTGGTCTGGTGGTTGTTCTACCAGACATAGAGAATTGGAATTCTAATGGTTCCAATGGCTCTGAGCACAATGGGACCTAATTTCTGAGGTCATCAGTCCCCTAGAACTTAGAACTACTTAAATCTAACTAACTTAAGGACATCACACACATCCATGCCCGAGGCAGAATTCGAACCTGCGACCTTAGCGGTCGCGCGGTTCCAGACTGTAGCCCCTAGAACCGCTCGGCCACCTCGATCGGCCAGAACTGGAATTCTAATCATTTGCATAGGCGCCGGTGCTGTATGCGTGTACGGAGCTGCAGTTATATTGATATCAAACCGTGTTTTTTGGGTGATTCAATTTTTTTCTCAATCAGTGAGCGATTCCGTGATTGTTCATCGCCACAGGTCTTCATGGCTAGAAAAAGCATATATAAAAAATGTTCTCCGTTAAGTGTGTCAGAATACTCACTTTTGCAAGGTGCAGGTTCAACAGAAAGCGTCTACATGTACGCGAAGTAATACGTAAGATGTTCCTATCAAATCTTATTAAAAAATATACTATGAGACACTGGTGTTTTCGGTTTGCGGTATCATGTAAAGCAAATCAATAAGCTTTTTTTTATTTTCTTCAAGCTATTATTTTGTTTAGTTTAAAATGTTAAGTAATTACCTGAAGTTACAGCAATTCAGTACAGCCCAGTGCTCGTTGTGGTAGGCCTAAATGAAATCATCCACTGCTATCCGAAGAACCTTCCGATGTCAATTTCAAAGGAACCCAGCAGACATTAAGAGGATTAAGGCTTGGCATGACAAGTTGCTATTCACGGGCATTGTAAACAGACAGGCAGGCTCTAGGACAAGATATACGACTGATGAAGTGGCAGAGCAGATCAGACCTTCCAATGAAGCCAATCAAAGTCAGTCGCCGAGCATCACGAGAGCTAAAAATCCCATGCGCAACAGTTCACAAGGTGCTGGATAAACCAATTCGCTTGCACACTTACGAAGTTCAAATTGTACAAACATTGAAACGAAACGACCAGCAGCTTCCCCACAAATTTGCAATTGAGATGATGAGCTTTGATCAGGAAAAACACTAGCTATCTAGGAAATCTGACGAAACAACCTTCCACGAACGTGAGAAGGTTACTAGGCAAAACATTCGCGTCTGGGGTTCCGAAATTCCCCACGGTTTTCGAAAACATGGCAGCGACATAAAAAAATGAATGTGTGGTGTGCCCTGATGAACGACAACATAACCGAACCATTTTCCTCCATAGGGAAACCAGTAACAGCAACATTTGTCCGCGAAAGGCTAAGGCTCAAATGGCTCTGAGCACTATGGGACTTAACTGCTACGGTCATCAGTCCCCTAGAACTTAGAACTACTTAAACCTAACTAACCTAAGGACACCACACAACACCCAGCCATCACGAGGCAGGAAAGGCTAAGGTCTCGAGTTCGAGTCTCGGTGCGGCACACAGTTTTAATCTGCCAGGAAGTTTCATGTCAGCGCACACTCCACTGCAGAGTGAAAATCTCATTCTAGTAACAGGAACAGTTTATCTGGATTTGCTTGAGCAATATACGGTTCCTCAACTTCTTCCCCTTCAGCTAAATTCGATCTTCCAGCAGGATGCAGCACCACCACTCTGTAGCTTACATATTCGTAACTTCCTGGATCGAATATTTCAACAGCGATGGATAGGACGTGGCCCTCGCGATCTACACCTACATCTAAGTACATATTCTGCAGGTCACACTGTAGTGAACGGCCGTGTATACCTTGCATTACCACGAGTCATTCCCCTTCCTGTTCCACTCGTAAATGGAACGAGGGATAAACGACTGTCTATATGCTTCCGTATAAGCCTTAATCTCTCTCGGCTTACGTTCGTGGTCCTTAGCGAATGAGATGTGTCAATTGTGAGGTAAGGAACCCTAGTTCGGAAATGGCCAAGTCGAAAGTTCTGATTCTTCTGAAAGTAGAGCCCTTTGCTTGCTTTCCATCTTTTGCGAGGAGGAAATAAGGGCCGAACAACCAAAGAATGTCCAGCAAATGTGGGCTCTGAAGTGAATATCTTAAGAGCTGTGAGCATTTGTTCAACTGAAGAGATCTGTTTCACAGTAGCTAAGATGGACAGGTGTTCGTAGCTGTTAATGTATACAGTTGAGAGCACAACTTTGTTGGATATTTTTTTCTTGTTTTCATCCATGGTATTTCCTCCGAAAATGTGGAAGGCAGAGAGCTGGCGGCAGAAGAGGTACACTATCACGGGTACCAGAACGATATTCGCTTACACTTTTCGACTTGGTCCTTTCCAGACAAGGGTCATTACCTCAGACTGATACATTTGTTCTCGTCCACCATCCCAGAAAGTTTATAACATCGTCTCTGAACCATCCAGTAGACGGATTAAAAAGGAGATAATAAGAGCGATCCAGTCACACTTACCTGTAGCATTCCTAACGATACGCTTGTCTCTGATGAACACTTACCATCGAGGATAACGTGCTGTGGCCTATTACGTAAGAAGTCTTCGAGCCACTCACATACCCGGGAACCGTATTCGTATTCTCGGACCTTCTTATAGAATCTGCACTGGGGCACTGTTCGAACGCTTTCGGGAAATCTAGGAACCTGGAATATTCCTGTTGCCCTTCATCCATAGTTCAAAGCATATCATGTGAGAAATGGGCAAGCTGAGTTTCGCACGAGCGGTGCTTTCTAAATCCCTGGACGTTCAGTAAAGGGTCAGTGCCGAATTGGGATTCCATCCGTATCTGGCGGCTTATTTGTTGTTCATTTACGGAAGGAAAGAAAACATGAGTACAGTGGAGCGCAGTTTAGTAGGGCATTCAAGAAGAGACAAGATGATGGAAATTGGGAAGAGGAAGAAGAAGGTGAAAAAGACTCATTATCTTCCGTATCTGGAACCGCTCTCAGGCAAAATTGCGAGGCTACTCCAAAAATCCAACATAAACACCGTCTTCCGACCCACGCCGAAGACAAAAGAGTGACTTGGTTCTGCGAAAGATCCACTAAAAATGAACGTACCGAGAATACACAGCACTGCCTGCGAACGTGCCCAACAGTGGATTCGGCAAACGCAGCGCTGTATTTAGAAACGCTGCGAGGAGCACATCAGACACTTGCGTCTTGTACACACAGGAAATTTAGCGATGAAAGAGCATAGCCTCAAGGAATACCACACTTTTGACTGTCAAAACAACAAGGTGCTTTGGCGAGCAAGCGGCTATTGTGACAGCGTCATAATGGAATTTATTGAAACATGCGTTCACAACAATCCTGTCAACAGAGGCCAAGGATATCAACTAAGTGCGACATGGAATCCGGAGTTAGAGGCAGTGCAAGGAGTGCTCGACCAGACGTGGCCGGAATGCCCACAAAGAGGTGCGAACGGAGCATCCGCTACCCCCACCATTGCAGCCTCGCTTCCCTCCCCGCCGGCCAGTTGGACAGTACACGGAAGCCCCTATCCACTTGGAGGGGCACTGCACTAGTGTAAATACCACGGTGTCCGTATATTCGACACTTCGACAGAAGGTTATGAATATAACACTCGTCGAAACGTCACCGTATTTTAACGCTGCCACTCGGCTGGAAACCCGGAGGCTTTTCACCAACAGTATACGCCAGTGGGAACCTAAATTCACAGTTCTTTTCTTAATTGCATTGGAAACCAGGGGGGTTTCATGTGGGCACCCGGTAGTGTCAGTAATCTTACAAGGAACCTAGGATCATACTGCAGCCCTTTACGCCATCCATAGCACACGCGGAGGCATTTAAGCCAGCAATCATACTTCCTGTGCTCCATACTCGAATGTAATGCATAGAAACCTTACTACGCGGTACAATGCGTAGCAGCCTATGCCGAGAAATTCGTTGTGGGCATTTAAGCACTCAAACTTCCTGTGCTCCAAACGCGAATGTAAGGCATAGAAACCTTAATACGTGGTACAATGTGTAGAAACCGTTGCCGAGAAATTCGTTGTGGTCACCTTCCTATGGATGTAGAAATGGAATATCTTCATCTCCTTCTTCTTAAAGAAACGAAATAGATTCAAAATTGTCGCCAGCACGCCGCTTGCAGTGCCCACCCATCTGTGGTAACAGTTAACTGCGCGCGGCGCCCATCCCACCCACTGTGCGAGTGTCCCGGGGCTGCTTGGCGCCTCAGTATCTGGCACAGACAGCACTATCTCCACCCCTGCTCTGCGGGGCACCCCACGCAGCCTCCTGCACAGATACGGGGATCGCCCTGGACGTCTGGTGGCGGCTACCCTAGGGGAAATCAGCCCACCGCTTGATTCGTGCTGCCTGGCTGTGCCTCCGGGGGGTGCGCCACCGCCGCCGACCCACAACAAGTAGTAGGCCCCTTCTCTGATTCGAGCCACAAAACGTGCTGCTTGGAAGCTGTTTTTCTGTGAGTCATAGCTCCACAACCGCACAATTATTTTTAAAATTATTTCTCTCTTTGCTACTAGTTCCTTAGTTGCAGCCCCACTCTGGAGCGCTCCTGTGTAAGCAAATAAACAAGTATTTATTTATTTAGCTTATGGCATGTAACACATCATATAAAAAAAGACATAAAAATCATAAGACACAGAAATAAAGAGTAGTCACAGTGTATAACATATAGTTGTAGATATAAAAGTATTTAAAATAGTGTATATAACAAACAAAAGTTCACAAACAAACATCCAGATTTGTGACATAGTCTATTGCACTTTCAGTCGCGGTCAGAAACTCATTGGGGTCTCCTGCGAAACGTCTCAGAGGGCAATCTTCCACGATGTGACGAATCGTCTGCCGGTCCGCACCGCAGTCACATCTCGGGGAGGTGATTTTACCCCACCTGTGGAGGCTGTCTGCACATCTGCCGTTATTTGTCCGAATTCGATTCAAAATCGTCCAAGTTTTCCTTGGCAAATTGAATCCTGGTGGTTGGACATTGATACATGGCATATTCTGCAGGTTTTGGGGCACAGATTCTCTCCACCGCGTTTTCCAGAAGTTGCCATAATCCGGGTTGAGAGGATGCGTATTTTTTGCCTTTTTTAAAGAGGGGTGTCTGGAGCGCAATCTGTTCATCTCCAGGGCAGGAACATCCTTATGGATTGGCAGTTTCTCGTTGTTCAGCACTTTTCCATACTCGCGTAAGAGAGCGTTCTCTCTGTGCAGGTCCGGTGGGAGAATGTTGCTCAGTATAGGTAGCCAGTGTAAAGGCGTTGGCTTTATTGTTCCTGATATCATCCTCATTGTGTAGTTTAGTTGAGCATCGATCAAGTAAGGCTAGTTCGCGTCCGTAGTAGAATACTACACGTGCACCCTGGGTAACGCTAAATGAACTAGCACTAAAGGCAACCAGATAATCCAGATAATCTTGAGCTGGATCTCCCGGTAAACACATCATGAGTGATACCGACCAAATAAACAAGTAATAAACTAAAATGAAATTAGAGAGTGAGTCTTAGTATGAGGGTATATATTTTGGTAAACAATTATACTGCCATTAATTTAGAATGAGGGCACAAAATTCATGGGATTTCTTCTAATACCGTGCCGGACGTCCTTTCACTAGGCATAGTGCAGCAACTCGAGGTGGCATAGCTCAACAACTAGTTGGAAGTCATCTGAAAAAATATTGAGCCATATTGCTTCTATAGCCGTCCGTAATTGGGAAAATATTGCCAGTGCGGGCTTATGTGCACGAACCGACCTCCCTATTATAACCCATAAATGTTCGATGGGACTCATGTCGGGCCATCTGGTTGACCAGATCATTCGCTCGAACTGTCCAGAATCTTCTTCAAACCAGTCGCAAACAATTATGGCCTGGTGACATGGCTCATTGGCATCCATAAAAATTCCATCGTTGTTTGGGAACATGAAATTCATGGACGGCTGCAAATGGACTCCAAGAAACCGATCATAACCATCTTCAGTTAAGGATCAATTCATCTGGACCAGAGGATCCAGTCCATCCCATGTAAAAAGAGCCCAATACCACTGTGGAGCCACCACGAGATTGCACACTGCCTTGTTGACAACTTGGGTCCATGGCTTTGTTGTCTCGAAACCTACCTTCAGTTCTTACCAACTGAGATCGCGACTCATCTGACCAGGCCAAGGCTTTCGAGTTGTCTGGCATCTAACTGATATGGTCACGAGCACAGGAGAGGCACTGCGGGCGATGTGCTGTTAGCAAAGACACTCGCGTCTGTCGTTGTTGCCATAGCCCATTAATGCCCAATATCGCTGCGCTGTTCTAACGGATACGTTCGTCGTTATTTCAATTCGTCGTTATTTCAAGTATTGTTGCTTGTCTATTGATTTCTGCTCTTCTTTCAAGTAGTGATGCTTGTCTGTTAGCACTGACAACTCTACGAAAATTTCGCCACTCTCAGTCGTTAAGTACACCCCGTCGGCCACCTCGTTGTCTACGGCGAGAGGTAATGCCTGAAATGTGGGGTTGTTGGCACACTCTTTACACTGTGGATCGCTGAATATTGAGTTCCCCAACGATTTTCGAAGTGCAATGACCAGTGCGTCTAGCTACAAACACCATTCAGCGTTCCTAGTACGTTAATTCCATTCGTGAGACCATACATATATATATATATATATATATATATATATATATATATATATGTATTTTTTTTTGTCATCATTCTACTGACTGCTTTGATGCGGCCCGCCACAAACTCCTTTCCTGTGCTAACCTCTTCATCTCAGAGTAGCACTTGCAACCTACGTCCTCAATTATTTGCTTGACGTATTCCAATCTCTGTCTTCCTCTACAGTTTTTGCCCTCTACAGCTCCCTCTAGTACCATGGAAGTCATTCCCTCATGTCTTAGCAGATGTCCTATCATCCTGTCCCTTCTCCTTATCAGTGTTTTCCACATATTCCTTTCCTCTCCGATTCTGCGTAGAACCTCCTCATTCCTTACCTTATCAGTCCACCTAATTTTCAACATCTCACCACATCTCAAATGCTTCGATTCTCTTCTCCTCCGGTTTTCCCACAGTCCATGTTTCACTACCATACAATGCTGTAGTCCACACGTACATCCTCAGAAATTTCTTCCTCACATTAAGGCCGGTATTTGATATTAGTAGACTTCTCTTGGCCAGAAATGCCTTTTTTGCCGTAGCGAGTGTGCTTTTGATGTCCTCCTTGCTCCGTCCGTCATTGGTTATTTTACTGCCTAGATAGCAGAATTCCTTAACTTCATTGACTTAGTGACCATCAATCCTGATGTCAAGTTTCTCGCTGTTCTCATTTCTACTACTTCTCATTACCTTCGTCTTTCTCCGATTTACACTCAAACCATACTGTGTACTCATTAGACTGTTCATTCCGTTCAGCAGATCATTTAATTCTTCTTCACTTTCACTCAGGATAGCAATGTCATCAGCGAATCGTATCATTGACATCCTTTCACCTTGTATTTTAATTGCACTCCTGAACCTTTCTTTTATTTCCATCATTGCTTCCTCGATGTACAGATTGAAGAGTAGGGGCGAAAGGCTACAGCCTTGCCTTACACCCTTCTTAATACGAGCACTTCGTTCTTGATCGTCCACTCTTATTATTCCCTCTTGGTTGTTGTACATATTGTATACGACCCGTCTCTACCTATAGCTTACCCCTACTTTCTTCAGAATGTCGAAAAGCTTGCACCATTTTATATTGTCGAACGCTTTTTCCAGGTCGACAAATCCTATGAAAGTGTCTTGATTTTTCTTTAGCCTTGCTTCCATGATTAGCCGTAACGTCAGAACTGCCTCTCTCGTCCCTTTACTTTTCCTAAAGCCAAACTGATCGTCACCTAGCACATTCTCAATTTTCTTTTCCATTCTTCTGTATATTATTCCTGTAAGCAGCTTCGATGCATGAGCTGTTAAGCACTTGTTAGCTCTTGCCGTCTTCGGAATTGTGTGGATGATGCTTTTCCGAAAGTCAGATGGTATATCGCCAGACTCATATATTCTACACACCAACGTGAATAGTCGTTTTGTTGCCACTTCCCCCAATGATTTTAGAAATTCTGATGGAATGTTATCTATCCCTTCTGCCTTATTTGACCGTAAGTCCTCCAAAGCTCTTTTAAATTCCGATTCTTATACTGGATCCCCTATCTCTTCTAAATCGACTCCTGTTTCTTCTTCTATCACATCAGACAAATCTTCACCCTCATAGAGGCTTTCAATGCATTCTTTCCACCTATCTGCTCTCTCCTCTGCATTTAACAGTGGAATTCCCGTTGCACTCTTAATGTTACCACCGTTGCTTTTAGTGTCCTCAAAGGATGTTTTGACTTTCCTGTATGCTGAGTCTGTCCTTCCGACAATCATATCTTTTTCGATGTCTTCACATTTTTCCTGCAGCCATTTCGTCTTAGCTTCCCTGCACTTCCTATTTATTTCATTTCTCAGCGACTTGTATTTCTGTATTCCTGATTTTCCCGGAACATGTTTGTACTTCCTCCTTTCATCAATCAACTGAAGTATTTCTTCTGTTACCCATGGTTTCTTCGCAGCTACCTTCTTTGTACCTATGTTTTCCTTCCCAACTTCTGTGATGGCCCTTTTTAGAGATGTCCATTCCTCTTCAACTGTACTGCCTACTGCGCTATTCCTTATTGCTGTATCTACAGCGTTAGAGATCTTCAAACGTATCTCGTCATTCCTTAGTACTTCCGTATCCCACTTCTTTGCGTATTGATTCTTCCTGTCTTACGTCTTGAACTTCAGCCTACTGAAGAGTAGGTGAGACCATAATCACGTCGGAAGTCTATTCACCTGAGTACAAATGACAGCTCCACCCGGCCCTTTTGTACCTTATGTAAGCGATACTACCACCGTCTCTATATATGCTTACCGGTATTCCATGACCTTTGTCATCTCATTGTAGTAAGCGGCAGGTTACAGTAGGTCCGTAGAGACGGAGAGATCTGCACAGCATACACTGATGTGGATCTAAGACTTTCATTTAGTCATTCGTTGACCAGTGTGGTGTGGCAGCAGAAGACAGCAAAAGGAATGCCGAAGCTTTAAATTCCGCGTTTAACAAATCGTTCACGTGGGATTGTCGTTTGACAATCGCACAGACTCCCGCATGGACGACGTAGTAATAAATATCCCTGGCGTAGGAAATAACTGCAATAGTTGAAAACAAGTAGGTCACCATGTCCGAATGCAGTCCTCGTTCGGTGTTACAAAGAGTCCAATACAGTAGTGGTACCTTATTTAGCTTGCATTTATCGCACGACAGAAAGTCCCAAGCGACTGACAGAAAGTGCAGGTGAATCCTTATGTAAAAAAGGTAAGGACCGGACCCACAAAATTGCGGACCAATATACTTAGCATAGGTTTCCCGCAGAATTCTCGAACATTTTCTGAGTCGAATATAATACGTTTCGTATTAGATGGAGAAGCTCCTGTCTGCGAATCAGTACGGTTTGAGAAAACATTGCTCGTAAGAAACTCAGATTGCCCTTTTCTGAGATGACACACTGCGAACCATGGACGAAGAGCAACAGGCCGATCCCATATTTCTAGATTTCCGAAAAGGTTTCGACAGGGTGCCCCACTGCAGACTGTTAACTAAGGTACGACATATGGAATAGATTCTCAGATACGTGAGTTGCGCTTTTGAATTAATAGAACCCAGCACGTTGTCTCCGATGGTGAGTGTTCATCAGAGAGAAGGGTATTGTCAAGCGCAGCCTAGGGAAGTTTGTTAGGACCGCTGTTATCTTCCATGCATATAAAAGATCTGGAGAACAGAGTGGGCTGCATCTGCGGATGGTTGCTGATGACGCTTTGCTGCTCGGGAAAGTGACGTCGTTGAGTGGCTGTAAGAGGACGCAAGAAGACTTTACGTTAGGTTAGTGTTGTTTAACGTCCCGTCGACAACGAGGTCATTAGAGACGGAGCGCAAGCTCGGGTTAGGGAAGGATGGGGAAGGAAATCGGCCGTCCCCTTTCAAAGGAACCATCCCGGCATTTGCCTGAAACTATTTAGGGAAATCACGGAAACCTAAATCAGGATGGCTGGAGACGGGATTGAACCGTCGTCCTCCCGAATGCGAGTCCAGTGTGCTAATCACTGCGTCACCTCGCTCGGTAAATTTCTAGTTGGTGTGATGAATGATAGATAGCTCCAAATGTAGAAAATGAAAGTTAATGGAGATGAATAGCAAAAACAAACCTGTAACGTTCGAATACATCATCAGTTGTGTCCTGCTTGACGCAGTCACGTCGTCTAAATATCTGGGCGTAACACTGCAAAGCGATATGAAATGGAACGATCACGTGTATACTGTGGAATGGAAGGCGATTGGTCGATTTCGGTTTATTGGAAGTGTGGTGTCACCGCCAGACACCACACTTGCTAGGTGGTAGCCTTTAAATCGGCCGCGGTCCGCTGGTATACGTCGGACCCGCGTGTCGCCACTATCAGTGATTGCAGACCGAGCGCCGCCACACGGCAGGTCTAGAGAGACTTCCTAGCACTCACCCCAGTTGTACAACCGACTTTGCTAGCGATGGTTCACTGACAAAATACGCTCTCAGTTGCCGAGACGATAGTTAGCATAGACTTCAGCTACGTCATTTGCTACGACCTAGCAAGGCGCCATTACCAGTTACTATTGATATTGTAATCATGTACCGTCAAGAGCGACGCTCATCATTAATGGATTAAAGTTAAGTATTCCACCAGCTACGTCCGTTTTTCTAAAGTCTAATTTCCTTGTCCTGTTCCAGACCTTACGCCAGCCTTCGTGAGCTAAAACGCGTGCCTTTCGGCTTCCTCCAATAATACGGTGTTGGCTCTCCTGCCAACCCACAACAGGAAGAATTCTGGCAAAGTGGGGTTCATCTGTAAAGGAGACCGCATCTTGGACCCCGAGCGACCTACTCTTGAGTACTGCTCGTGCATTTGGGATCGGATTTAAGGAAGACATCGAAGAAAATCAGAGGCAGGTTGCTAAATTTGTTACCGATAAGTTCGAACAAAAAGCAAGCTATAGAAATGCTTCAGGAACTCAATTGGGAATCCTTGGAGGGAAGGCGACGTTCTTTTCGAGGAACATTCATGAAAAATTTAAGGAGGTGGCATTTGAAGGTTATTGTAGAACGATTCGGTTACCGCCAACTTACATTTCACTTCAGAATCACCAAGATTAGTCACGAGAAATTTGGGATCATACGGAGGCATAAAGACATTCGTTTTTCCCTCGCTATGTTTGGGAGTGGAACAGGAAATAAAATGCCTTGTGATGGTATAGGATACCATGTCCCACCCATCCCCCGTACGGTGGCTTGCCGAGTATGTATATAGCTGTAGATGTAGAATGTGGAAAGCTGTATAAAACCAGTCTTCGGACTGGAGGCCTCAGTAACAGTAATACATAATAGAACGTTAATGTCAACAAAGCATAAATGTAGTTAGTTTCCAGGTCGCTATGTGATTTTCTTTACCCAAACAGCTTTACTTCATCACTGGAATAAAATAAGTGAGAAGCACTTCAAGGAACGGAACCTACAAAAAAGGAACAATGGTAATAACCATACAATCTACATAAAATGTCTAGTTAAAATCTTCTTCAGATGCAACTGCAGATAACATCAAGTACAGTCGGGACAGTATGGTTTGTAAGACACTGGTATACCATGTACCAAGAATGAGATCCGGAACAATACTGTCAAACATTCAGATACATGCAAAGGTCTATCCGTGCTATGTAAGCCATTGCGTCATGCGGAATGAAGGAAGAATACTCTTCAAAACTGCGTCATCGTAAATAGAACTCGGTTACACAGTTTAGTACTACAGTTACATAGTTTAGTACTACGTAGTGTGATTATCACAATTTTAATGTAAATTGCAGAGTACGGGAAAGTGATATCGTCCAGTGACTGTAGGAGATTATAAACCAAGGAAGAACAATCTTTCATCTTGCTTCTTTATATTTAACAAGTCTTTACGGAAATTATTCGACTACAGTAGGGAATAGACAACAGATTTCGTTAGTTACCAGTCTCCGGTTGAGCACAGAAGGCTGAAATTCGCTGCGCTGTTCTTCGCGTCATTAGCATTCACAGAATAGTTGTGGCACGTTTTAGACAGGTTATCAGCTGCTGACTAAGTAATAGCATTACACAAGGAAAATAATACATTGCATGAATAGTCCTAAGAAAATGATGAATCCACAATTAGCCGAAAATATGTTGTAATTTTTGTTTATTCTAAAAAAAAAAATTCTAACAGAAAGACACTTTAGAAGGGAATGCTTTTGCATGATCCAAATATTCATACTTTAAATAAAACTTACTCCACGCATTTTAGTCTGTCACTCCATAAAAGAGAAAGGAAAGGTTAAAATAATGCCAGTGCCAGGTTTTAGTGGAAGTGCAAGCAATATTTTATCACAAAATTGTTAAGGCTTTCGTGGCCACTTGTTGACAAACTGCCTATTGGCTTCTGTCTCGGGTTCTTCGGCCGACGTTCATCTAATGATTTTTCTGACGTTTCGCCAGCACGAGTGGCTGGCATTGTCAAAGCTTCACCACCGGCAATGGAGGGTGAAGCTTTGACAATGCCAGCCACTCGTGCTGGCGAAACGTCAGAAAAATCATTAGATGAACGTCGGCCGAAGAACCCGAGACAGAAGCCAATAGGCAGTTTGTCAATATTTTATCAGTAGTGATGACGTCGGTATAAATCTGTACTCACTGTCAATATTACATTTGTCAGGCACAACAGTACTATTTTTTTCGCATCAGGTCGTTAGGCAGTTAACAAGTTATAATATAAATTGCAGAGTATGGGAATAGCATATGAACGAGACACATCCATCGTAATTTTGCGTGACTAGGGCAGAGACATACATTGTTGTTTTGTATCTGCAAGTTGCACTAGAGTACATCTACAATTTTTGTAAAAGGCCCCATGTTTTGAACAACAAGTTGACTGTAAGAGAGAAGGATAACAGAGAGATGAAAACGACGATCTTCAGGTCTATACAACCACTTCCCAAGTGAGTCAAAAGTCAGTTTTAGAGCTCAATATATTGGAGAACTTGAACATTTTCAGGTACGTTACAGCGAAGGGTATTGGAGTACGGTTCGATGCAAGATCGGAATACATTCTAAGCGAATTTCCATCTCCGACGTTTCTAGTACAACTCCCTGGAAACCTTGGTTAGAACGGAGGGAATGAAGCAATCTTAATTTGTTGCTGTGATAATACTTTCTCAGTCAAATATATGTCAAGCTATTGTGAGCCATGTAATCGTCAGTGCTGGTGAAAGTGTAGAGTCGAGGACTTACTCCACACGTAAAAATGTGCATTTGGCTGATTGTTTGTCACTTTCAATCTCATACCTAGGTTTGACAATAGATCATTGTAGGCCTCAGTTCCTGAAAGGAAAGGGATTGCCCATTCCATTATTTGCTGGATAATCAAGGGAAACCTAGTGATTATCTTGGTCACAATAAGGGAATTGTAGCTATTTTTGTTTGGGCTACAGATGGCAAAATTGCTGAGAATGAGGAACTTGCTGCAATTGTAATTTATTTGAGCTACAGATGGCTGTGTCGTTAGTGTGTTTAAGTTATGGATTAAAGATTTAAATTTGATGTGAATACCAGCGAGAGCGAAGGTGTTATTTTCCACCAGTAAGAACAGAAGAAATAATTAAGTGAGTATTATTATAAGATATGATTGCTTTTAATGTTTAAGCAAATTGTTAAATATATTTGCATGAGTTTCCTGTAACTCTTTCTGAATTGATGCTGACATTCTCTTTGCTTCTGGAGATAGTTTAAAAGCATAAGTATGTTAGCTTCGTAACTATACTATTTTACACTCGAGAAAACAGGAATATTTGTTTTACATGTTAGCGTTTTTCTAGTAGCAACAGCATAATCACAGACTGATGAAGAGACTGCAGCAGTTTAACTAATGAGCAATGAGAAAAAATACGCACGATGCGTGAAACATGAAAGATATAATTAACTTTTTATGTGTGTTCAGTATAAACAGCACCTGCAGCGTCATAGTGATCCAATTACTACCGCGCTAAAGCGGCTCACGAAAACATGGATGGATACCATTAATGCAAAAACCTGTATTTAAGTTACAAAAAATGATTTGTTTTATTAGTACATGTTCATCCAGAATAATTATAGCTGACTGAATTTAGGAAAAAAATATTTCTCGTAGTTCTCGCGGGTAGTACGGCTGTGCATTAAGACTCTTAAGAAAAAGCAACGGAAAGCGATCTGACATTGAGGTATGCAAATTAACCTTCTGCAGTCCTTTCACTAGTGCGGAAAATCCCGCGCCACAAGTTATTCAAGTTTCAACGCGTATGTCTCGCCTTGTGATCGCTGTGTGAAAGTTATCACACAGTGTGATATCAGACATGACGATAAGTGTCGTGACGACCTATAAAAGCATGATAAATGGGAAATAAACTCTGTAAAGTTAGTAAAATACGGCTTAAGGCTTTCAAAGTAAAGATTCCAGACTGGTCGAAAACAACAACAAATGAGAATTTTTTTAACAAGTATCTGACTTTAGTTATCTAGTATGTGATATTAGTTTTAACTATGACAAAGACATTTAGGAAACGTTAACAAATTTCTAGCAATCTGCGGAACAATTCAAGAGCTCTGGGAGGAAAAATAAGAAAAGAAACACAAATGAAATTCTATAAAATTATTCCTACACCTACCCTTGTATACTGATTCAACTCATGAACAACAACAAAATAAGAAAAGTATAATATACTACCACATACAGATAAGCCATTGCTTTTGTTACCAAAAGTCTCAAAAATTTCTTGACTGATTTACCTCACATTTTTACACGATAGTCTTAATATACAAAGGGGAAACGTTGTTAGCAAAAATCTTGGAAAGTTCTTGACTGATTTACTTCAAATATTTACGTGGTACTCTAATAAACGATGCGACAGCCGTAAACTGTGTATGTTTTCAATATATCTGATGTATAAACGTTTGTATAAAATATAAAGTGGAACCGTTTTACAAAAAAATGTCGGTAAAGTTCATGACTGATTTAGTTTAAATCTTTCTCGACTACGTGCGGACGTACTTAGGCTATATATTTATGGCATATAAATATGTACATATTGTATAAAAGGAAACGATATTAACAAATATCTCGAAAAGCTCTTAATCGATTTATTTCAAATTTTGATACTCTACTTAACATTTGAACAGACATAGGCTGTATGTTTGTTAATATATGTCACTTATAAACATATATATATATATATATATATATATATATATATATATATATATATATATATATGTATATAGTCCTCTAAAGGCAAACATTGTGACAGAAATCATTTACTTCAAATGTTTTCACGGTACTCTAATAAACACTTGGATGGACGAAGGCTATATATGTGACATATAAAGGATAAACGTAGCACAAATCTTTAAATGATCTTAACCGATTTACTGCAAATTTTTACATAGTATTCTAATAAACATATCGATGGACAAGCTCTATAATTTTCGCTACATAATATATTAGGTCTAGAACTTTGCTTCCGCCTTTTTGCAATAGACGGCAGTAGTGGAAAGAAGTGGTGTAAGTCGTTCGTCGTAAGTGTCATACAGTAAGCTTAGACATTTGAGAACATAACGCCATAAAAATATTAGTCGATTTTTGATTACATCGTAAAGTTATTCTCGGCTGAATACGTCAACTTACGATCCCAGTTCCATCATCTAAATGGTTCAGATGGCTCTGAGCACTATGGGACTTAAATTCTCAGGTCATCAGTCCCCTAGAACTTAGAACTACTTAAACTTAACTAACCTAAGGACATCACACACATCCATGTCCGAGGCAGGATTCGAACTTGAGACCGTAGCGGTCGCGCGGTTCCAAACTGTAGCGCCTAGAACCGCTCGGCCACTCTCGCCGGCAGTTCCATCTTCTGCGGGAGGTTTTAATTTTCTAAAAATGGTTCAAATGGCTCTGAGCACTATGGGACTCAACTTCTGAGGTCATTAGTCCCCTAGAACTTAGAACTACTTAAACCTAACTAACCTAAGGACATCACAAACATCCATGCCCGAGGCAGGATTCGAACCTGCGACCGTAGCGGTCTTGCGGTTCCAGACTGCAGCACCTTTAACCGCACGGCCACTTCGGCCGGCTTTTAATTTTCTGCTTTGATGTGAAGAAATCAGCGGCTGAGGCTCATAGAAGGCTGGGTTAGACCTATGACGACACGTCTTTTAGTGACAGAACTTCACAGAAAATGGTTTCCATGCTTCAAGAATGGTGATTTTGACGTTGAAGACCGGCATGGTTGTGAAAGAGAGAAAGCTTTCGATGCTACTGCAACCGACGGGTACAATTACAGGAGAGCATTATCGAAAGCAATTGATGTGTTTGAGCCGAGCACTGAAAGACAAATGGCCACACTGAGGTGATAGACATGAAAAAATTATTTTCCAGCATGACAGTGCACGAACCCATGTCGAAAATCCCGTCAAAACATACTTGGAAACGTTGAAATGGGAAGTTCTACAGTACCCGCTGTATTCTACTGATATTCCTCCCTCTGACTGCCACCTTTCTCGATCTATGACACACGACCCAGCTGATTAGCACTTGCGGTCGTATGAACAAGTGCAAAATCGGATAGAGTCATGGCTCCCCTCAAAAGATGCCCAGTTTAAACACTGCGGGATTCGTATGCTGCCCTAAAGTTAGGAGAGAGCAGTGGCCAACGATGGCCAATACTCTGAATAGTAAATTTTTTTACGTTTTTCAGAATAAAGTCTCGAACTTCGAGAAAAAACAGCGGAAGCAAAGTTGTAGACCTAGTAAGAGATAAATATATATAATATGCAATAAAGATACATTGTTAGCAAATATTTATAACAGTGCTTGACTATTGTAATCCAGATTGTTACACGATGCTGTAATAAAAATTGATACTGATATGGGAGAAATTTCTTTACACAACAATAAATGGGATTTTTTTTTTTTTTTTTTGTTAAACCTGACCGAGAAAGAAAATACTGTGCTGCCTGTGAAATTGTGCGGTTTCGTTAGCTTCTTCACAGTCACTTTTAACTATGACAGCAGGTATCATTAAAAACATAGTTTCTCTATACATTCTTCCTCTTTAAATATAACTTGTTCTGTCGGCTACTGTGGGAGTGAGCACCGACACAAACAAGGAAGGTGGCAAGTTGAGATGGCCAGCGGCAGGAATCCAAAACTGATCTGTACCTAACACTTGCAGATTAATAGGAGCTTTATTTCTAAACAGGAAAGAAACATTACTTAACTTCTCGTTATGACGTGGTTTGATGTGGTTCCTTTGCCTCCTAAATACAGTTGTATAGTACTGTATGTTAACCGGGGACCTAGAAACGATGGTCAGGCCAGGCTCCGTCCACGCCGCAGCCGCAGTGGTCCACAACTCCACGACGACTACCGCAGTCCACTTCACCCTTCCACAGCCCCACACCGAACACTGGGTTATTGAGCGGTTTGGCCCCCGGTGGACATCCCCCCCCCCCCCCCCCCGGGAACAACTCACACCAGACGAGTGTAACCGCTATGTTTGTGTGGTAGAGTAATGGTGGTGTAGGCGTACGTAGAGAACTTGTTTGTGCAGCAATCGCCGACATAGTGTAACTGAGGCGGAAAAGGGAAAACAGCCCGCATTCGCCAAGGCAGATGGAAAACCGCCTAAAAACCATCCACAGGCTGGCCGGTTCACCGGACCTCGACACAAATCCGCCGGGCGGATTCGTGCCGGGGACCAGGCGCTCCTTCCCACCCGGAGAGCCGTGCGTTTAGACTGTACGGCCAACCGGGCGGGCTCCTACATACAGTTACTTTTACACACTACAGGGTTATTACAAATGATTGAAGCGATTTCACAGCTCTACAATAACTTTATTATTTCAGATATTTTCAAAATGCTTTGCACATACATACAAAAACTCAAAAAGCTTTTTTAGGCATTCACAAATGTTCGATATGTGCCCCTTTAGTGATTCGGCAGACATGAAGCCGATAATCAAGTTCCTCCCACACTCGGCGCAGCATGTCCCCATCAATGAGTTCGAAACGGTAAGGCTTCTGCTTTAGCCTTTTCCGTAAGATTTTCCAAACCGTCGGCTGTGGTACGTTTAGCTCCCTGCTTGCTTTATTCGTCGACTTCCACGGGCTACGCGTGAAACTTGCCCGCACGCGTTCAACCGTTTCTTCGCTCACTGCAGGCCGACCCGTTGATTACCCCTTACAGAGACATCCAGAAGCTTTAAACTGCGCATACCATCGCCGAATGGAGTTATCAGTTGGTGGATCTTTGTTGAACTTCGTCCTGAAGTGTCGTTGCACTGTTATGACTGACTGATGTGAGTGCATTTCAAGCACGACATACGCTTTCTCGGCTCCTGTCGCCATTTTGTCTCACTGCGGTCTCGAGCGCTCTGGCGGTAGAAACCTGAAGTGCGGCTTCAGCCGAACAAAACTTTATGAGTTTTTCTACGTATCTGTAGTGTGCCGTGACCATATGTCAATGAATGGAGCTACAGTGAATTTATGAAATCGCTTCAATCATTTGTAATAGCCCTGTATTACTACTCGTAGAACGAAGGCTAAGTACCATCTTCCTATTACTTAGTTCTGATACTCTCGAAGTCTGCAACCAAACTGGGCGCGGCAAGTGATAAGCGGCTGGTTAAGTCAGCGTTGATAGGGGGCGCTGAACCAAGTCTTCATGGAGGTGTGGCGCTGCCCACTCTTTCCACTGCCCCTGGGTCAATGCCCTGTTCATGCCGTTTCGCGGCACTGCGCTGGACAGTGTGCAGTCGACGCTTTATGACTGCACATAGTTTTAAATAAAAATGGTATACGCCACAATGTGCTATCTTATTCTTATGGTTGACTGGCTTATTATCAGAATGCAGCTATGGAATCCGAATCGTCTGGAACATTGCAGTCCTACTCTTTTGCAGATTCATGCTATGCAATATACTTTCGTTGAAGCACTATCCTCAAGTGTCCAATAGCTGGGGAGGTGTCTCTCATATCTCATATACCAACGATCCCAACCATTTTCCCATTCGTTTTTAAGAGACTTCAACTACCAATCAAGGTTTTGTTTGCAATAACAATAAACAAGATTTCAGGTCAGAGAGACGGTGGAAGAGGGAATGGACATAGCAGCGAGAGGAAGGAAACGGTTATAGAGAGGGGAAGGAGAAAATGGACACGGAGGGGGGAAATGGAGAGAGAGGTAGGGGGAGGAAGTTATCGATGGAGAGGGGGGGGGAGGAGGAGGGTAAGATGACCAGAAAGGGGGAGGAGGTTTAGATTAGATTAGATTAGTACTTGTTCCATAGATCATGAATACGACACTTCGTAATCATGTGGAACGTGTCAGGTTAATAAAAGGTGTCCATACAAGATATTACACAAAGTATTAAATGACAATATTTTTAATTTTTTTTTTTTGGTGGGGGTAGGGGAAGTTACCCACTTACTGTACCCAAAAATTCATCTAATGAGTAGAAGGAGTTGCCATTAAGAAATTCTTTTAATTTCCTTTCAAATGCTATATGGCTATCTGTCAGACTTTTGATCCTATTATGTAAGTGACCAAAGACTTTTGTGGCAGCATAATTTATCCCCTTCTGAGCCAAAGTTAGATTTGAGTAGTGAAGATCATCCTTTCTCCTAGTGTTGTAGCCACGTTCACTGCTATTACTTTTGAATTCGTTCGGACTGTTAATAACAAATTTCATAAGTGAATATACATATTGTGAGGCTACAGTGAAGATCTCTAGTTCTTTAAATAAGTGTCTGCAGGATGATCTTGGATGAGCAGATCGACAGAGACAGGGAGACGTACATCTGATTCTCATGTTTAGCAACTGCGAAGTGTTGCCGGGTTTGCTAGTCACTTATAAAAGCAGCAGAGATTATGTTCACGAGCTATGTAAGGAACTGTAATAAAATGGATAAAATAAGGAATGAAACAATATCAGTTTTAAACATCTTTTCAGTTCATGGGAAGACACAGGAGAACAGAACGAAAAGGAAGAATCTTATTGACAGAATGACAGCAATTAGAGTGCCGAAGAATACTGAATTATTGTTCAACTGGAAAGAGAAAACTAGGTATCCCTTGTAAGAAGTGATGGACGATGAAGACTGGAACAAGTGACTATAACACCCAATCCTTGGAAGAGGATGATGTTAGATTATGGCCGGCCGGAGTGGCCGTGCGGTTCTAGGCGCTACAGTCTGGAGCCGAACGACCGCTACGGTCGCAGGTTCGAATCCTGCCTCAGGCATGGATGTGTGTGATGTCCTTAGGGTAGTTAGGTTTAATTAGTTCTAAGTTCTAGGCGACTGATGACCTCACAAGTTAAGTTGCATAGTGCTCAGAGCCATTTGAACCATGTTAGATTATCTTAATAAAAATTGTTATTGTCTTTTTTATTTTTCCTTTGATTTTCTATTTCGCGTAGCAGCTTACTAATACTGGTAATGTTCACTGAGATGATATTAATTGTTAATTTTATGCTGTTTACAATAGAAAATATTTTGAGATTTACACCACCATCAATCTTCAATTTTCGTAAGTGCAAGAAGTATGGATTTTACTCAAAATTTTGTAGGTCATTTCGGAGCCCAATTTGTGGTTGTTTCCGGCCGATAGATCAGTCGTGTCTCGTATCAGTTTGTGCCTTTTGACTCCATTCGATCACTGTGGTATGTTGTAAGCAGTTATCATTTAAATTCTGTAGTTGTATAAATACAAAGTTACTACAGCAGTAGAAGTCCAAGCTTCTTATGTGAAAGAGCGTAATAGTTTAAAATTATATCATTAGTGATCAACATTTGGAACTCGTCATATCTTTCTTTAGGGGTTGTACTACAAAACCATATGAAGGAAGGAAGGAACATTAGATTTAACGTCCCGTCGACATCGAGGTCATAAGAGAAGGAGCGCAAGTTTGGATTGTGTCAAGGATGGGGGAAGACATCGGCCATGCCCTGTCAATGGAACCATCCCCGCGTTTGCCTGAAGCAATTTAGGTAATCACGGAAAACCTAAATCTTGATGGCTTACGCGGGTTTGAACAATCGTCCTCCAGAATGTGAGTCTTGTCTGATAACCACTGCACCACCTCGCTCGTTAGGAAGCCATATGAAATGGGACGAACATGTAAAAAAAAGCGAATGGAACACCTCAATTTTTGGGAAGGGGTCTGGGAGAGTACGCCATATCTGGAAGCGAGATCACCTGCAACAAGTCAGTTCTCCAGGAGTCCTTATCAAATTGGCACGACGTCAAAACATCGAACAAATTCAGAGTATCGCTGTCAGGTTCGTAGTACTTCGGTATAGCCCTTATAAAAGTTACATGGAGATGGTCGGGGAACTTAGCGGAAACTTCGGGAAGACAAGAACGCTGTTTTCTCGATACCATACTGAGTAAATGTAGAGAAGAGTATTTTAGATAGACTTTGTCCCGCTGACTGTATCGTCTAGCCTTAGCATACGAGAGATTCGGAGCGTTCATAGGAATATAGACAGTTATCTCGTTCCATACTCCAATGGAACTAGGGAGGAGGTCACAACATTTGCACGAAATACCACGACCATTCACTGCATAGTAACTTCTGACGTATGTATGTAGATGTTTATTCTCTAAGTCACACGTGATGAGAAAAATCGGAATTTTGTCGTAATGAGCTAACATAGTTGCCGTTGTATTCTTTGGCCGTTCTGGTAACAGGAACTACGGCAGCAGTTGCATATGTCTAGCACATCTCAGGTGCTGTTCCCCCGAAGTTTATCTGCTCTTTTCCTTCCGAGATCTATGAGAGTCGGCGTTCGATTTGTTTCAATAGCGAGAACAATTTAGCTACTCCGTTCGCTCACAGTGCTACTTCTCGTGGACAAAGGTTTTGTTGATTTAAATTCTCGGTGGCTCACCATTAACTAAATCTGACAAGTTCACTTTCTTTTATTGCGCATTAAATTCCTGTTTTAGGATAACAGATATTATGTTACGGATGTTGCGATTCTTCTGTCTAATTTCTCGTATTTACTAGGGCTGTTGACAAAATATTAGTATATCGATATTTTTACAAAAAGTACCGATATTTATCAGCGATGTCCTTCTCCCGAAATATCGATATGAGGATGTCAAAATGGCAATATCGGGTGCTAATACTGTTTTCAGAATTTTCGCCTACATCTTTTTGAGTTTTAATCACTTACAATCATGCTCTTTGACTGGGTGAAGCAAGTATATTTGAGAAAAAAATAGGGCTAAGCTACAGGGAGAGACGGGTAATATACAGTATGTACAAAAGCCAAGAAGGAATAATAAGAGTGGACGACCAAGAACGCTCGATTTAAAAAATGTGTAGGACAGGGATGTAGTCTTTTCCCCTACTGTCCAATCTGTATATGGAACATTTGGAAACAAATGAAGAGTGCGGGAGTGGAATTAAAATTAAAAGTGAAAGGATATCAATGATATCATTCGCTGATGACACTGCTGTCCTGAGTGAAAGTGAAGATGAATTACATAATCTGCTAAATGTAATGAACAATCTAATAAGTACAGAATATGGACTGAAGTAAAATCGAAGGAAGACGAAAGTAATAAGAAGTACTGCTAAGAACGGCGAGAAACTTAGCATCAGGATTAATGATCACGAAGTAGATGTAGTAGTTTGCCAGCAAGGCAAGGACGGAGCAAGGAGGATATCAAGAGCAGACTAGCACTGCCAAAAAGGGCATTAATGGCCGAGAAAAGTCTGCTACTATCAAACATAGATTTTAATTTCAGGAAGAAATTTCTGAGAATTTACGTTTGGAGCACAGCATTGTATGCTAGTGAAACTTGGGCTGTGGAAAAACCGCAACAGAAGAGAATTGAAGCATTTGAGATGTGATGCTACAGGTGAATGTTGATAATGAGGTGGACTGATGAGGTTAGGAATGAGGAGGTTCTGCGCAGAATCGGAGGGGAAAGGAATATGTGGAAAACACTGACAAGGAGAAAGATAGTAGGACGTCTTTTAAGACGCGACGGAATGACTTCCAAGGTACTAGAGGGAGCTGTATAGAGCAAAAACTGTAGAGGAAGGCAGGGATTGGAATACTCGAAATCCAGCAAATAACTGAGGACGTAGCTAGCAATTGCTACTCGGAGATGAAGAGGTTGGCACAGGAGAGTAATTCGTGGCGAGCCGCATCAAACCAATCACAAGTCTGACGACATGAAAAAAGTGACTATAAAAGTACACAGTAATGTGATTTTGTTCCAATTATATTCTGAAGCTGGCTTCTCCGACCCCAGGTTTCCTACCTCCAATTATTCAGTGGAGCGTCTTCTATGTTCTGTTAAATTTTTTCACGCTGTTACGGAAACATCCTGTAGAAGGAGTGAAGGACACAACGGCAGTGTTAGAACAAGACAGGAACTTGGTGGCATTGGAACATACTTGACAGTGACACATCAGTGCTAGGCAGAGGGAGAAGGAGACAATGCCAGTGGTAGAGGTGTAAACGTGCGGAGAAAGTGGAAGTGCCATAGAGCCAGTGATAATGAGAGACAGAGTCTAAGACAATCACAACGAGGAAGAGAGTGATAACGACAGAAGTGACAGCAGCAGTGGTAATATATAAATGAGATAGTGGGAGTAAGAGAAAGAGCACGAATGAAGCTGTTACATTTAGAGAAGAAAGTAGTAGTAGGAGAGAACGAAGGAGGCTGTTGCTGTGAAACAGAACTGTCACGTATACACAAAGAGACATATGAGTGAGTGCGAATGAGCAAGTAGGAGTGAGGAACTAATGGTTGTGAGGATGTAACGGTTAGGCGAGCTCTTGGGAGTGAGGTGTCAGCTGCGTGATAAAAAGAGCGTGAATATGTTCGCATGCCAAAATTTTGGCCAAATTTTTATAGATCGTGAGGAAGGTAGATTAATACAGCCGGTATCCACCCTTTTTTCAGATTCTTTTAAAACAGTAGCATATTGGCCCTCTTTGTCCTGTGATGGAAGCATCTCTCCACTGGTATTAGTCCTACGTGGAAAAAAATTGTATTATCCTTCACTAAGTTTACTTTGGCTGTGGACTGAAACTTAAGTAAAAGTGGGTTGGCATAAATATGTGGGCTTTAAACTTTACTATCTGAAGCCTGGTTTTATTGAATATAGTTAAATAGAGACGTATCCCATATCGTGCATTCCTTTGTTCAAAAATGGCTCTGAGCACTATGGGACTTAACAGCTGTGGTCATCAGTCCCCTAGAACTTAGAACTACTTAAACCTAACTAACCTAAGGACATCACACACATCCATGCCCGAGGCAGGATTCGAACCTACGACCGTAGCAGTCGCGCGGTTCCGGACTGAATGCCTGGAACCGCTCGGCCACCACGGCCGGCCATTCCTTTGTAATATACCCTTTTAAAAAAATGTAAAAATGATCCTCGTGCGGCAAGAGCGGTGTAGTGAGAAGCAGGTGGAAACACGTTCAGAAAACAGGCGGAAATACGAAGAAGGTACTGCAGAGTACGGCCGACTGCGTTGACAACGCACCCTCATAGCTTACAGTGCGGGCGTCAGTTGTCACGGTGGCTCTTCCCTTAACACGCTTTCTCTCTCTCCCGCGCCAGCGCCTCCGCTTCTGGAATTTCTTCCGGAGATGACGGTTTGGAGGTTACTCGGACGGATATTCAGCGAAAGCGCGCGGTGAGGGGGCCCTCGTGGAGACGCAAGCCTTTGGCTGGATAATAATCTGTGCGAATCCCATTTTCCTTTCGGAGGGCGGGCAGACGAAAGTGGAATATAAGCTGTGGGCGCGCCGGCGAGTTTTGCGGAGTGGATGATACAGCTGGGAGATGTGCCCTCCTTCAGCAGTCGTCAGGACTGCCACGGGATGGTGCGGTTGGTTGGGGTTGGCGAAGGGCGGGGGGGGGGGGGGGGGAGGGGGGGATAGCGAGTGCAGCACAGCCACTGTGCGGGTTCCAGCGTTCCAGGAAGAGACTCGACAGACACGTATCCACGGGCGCGTCGCTATCTGCGCATGCGCTTGTTATTTTTACGCCTCGCTCTCCCGACGCTGCCGATGCTATCGCTCTTCCGCGAGGCCGGCTTTCGTCGCTGCGGTTTCGTCCTGCGTGTGTGTGTGTGTCTCCTCTCACCGCTCTCACGTATCGCCGACACGACCGCGCACAAACATTCTCCTTCAGTACTTTATCTATTCTTTTCACTTTACGTCTTTCTCCTCGAAGATAATCACCATCATCTGCAAGGATTAGACCTTGTGGCCAGTTCCGCTACAGAACTGCCCATGCCGTCTCTTTAAGGAACGTCCAACGTTTCTGTTTGCTCTTCGGTTATACTGGGTGTTTCAAAAATGATATACGAATTACAAAGTATTATCTTGTCAGATCTGTCGATCGCTGCGCAACAGCTCGGTTATTGGAGGAACGAGTACACTGTCTAGTTTATACAGCAGAGAAAATAGGTATAAAGACGTGGATATTTGTAGTAAAATTATCACTGTCTGTTGGCTGGATGTTTGATTTGGGGTAGGGCACCAAACGGTAGGTCATCGGTCCCATCGTATTACGGAAGAAAGTCGACCGTGGCTTTTTCAAGGAACCATTCGGGCATTTGCCTAAAGCGATGTAGGGAAATCACGGAGAACCTAAATCAGAATGGCCTAGTGCGTGTTTGAACCGTCCTCCCGAATGCGAGTCCAGTGCGCTAACCACTGCGCCACCTCTCTCGGTCTGAACCATAGCTGTATATGCAATAGTAGGAGATCCAGTACACTGACAAAAGCAGTCCAATGGTATCACATTTGATCTCAGTAGTACAGTAAATAACCAGACATCAACGATTCACGTGGTATAAAGGCAGTTGGCTATGTGCGATATTTGTGTACGTGTACATGCCTCTCCCGCAGGTAGGAAACAGACACTATTAGTGGCAGTGTGTATTATGTACATAAACCATGATTGTAGCATAGCCACGTGGAAAACAGATAGCATGCAATAAAAATGAAAAAAATAGGCGCGTAGAAGGAAATGGAACACTGTAATCGTGAAGTCGACAAGAAGTTGAACCTCTCAAGTACATGGTATGTAACCTGGTAAGATTCGGCGTACAATATGGACAGAACGTAAAATATGGGAAAAGAAAAAAGTTATCTGAGGTACCGAAACGGTTACTTTTGCGCAAAACAAGGGCGACAAACTGTTACGTTTCTAAACTCTTGCTGTTCTAGCATCCAAACAGAAGCAGGCTAGATTGTAGTTTGCTGAGAAACATATGTCATGGATTTGCGAATCGGATAAAGTGATTTTCAGTGATGAGAAGAATTTAGATGGGCGGAATGGATTTCGGTATAATTGGCATGATCTGAGAACAGAACAACACGTAATAATGAACAGAAATTTTAGTTGTGAACGTGTTATGATTTGTGTAGAATGCTGCACTTAAAGTAAACCACGCATTGCTTGCGTGATACGCAGAGATGCATGAGAAAATTTAATTAGTATGTATGAAGTCCTAGGGGACGAAAGTCTAATGTATCAAGAAGATAATGCATTTGTGCAGGTTTCTGCACAAGAGAAAATGGTTTTAAGATACAAATAACGATGTCTAGCCCTGGCCTGCACGTAGCCTGGATTTTAACCCCATGGAAAACCTCTGGGAAATACTTGCAAAGCCTGTTTACCGCATTGGGAGGCTGCTTGATGCCGTATGTGAGCTGAAAAGAGCGATGCGAGAAGCGTGTGCGACAATTTCACTGCAAGAACTACTAACCCTAACAAAATAAATGCCGAAGAGAATTTTTGAGGTAACTATGAAGAATGGAAGTTGGACAAAGTTCTAACAGTGCAATAACACAACAGGACAGTGAGTGCATTTATACCAGTTTCCATCTAGGAAAACCGAAAGCCTCATTTTGTTACCAGTGTTATAAAGAGACTGCGTGATTGTGCCATGATTGTTGACGTCTTATATGTATCTATTACTTTCATAATAAATTCGATACAAGTACGCTTCAGACATTGTGCATTAATATTGTAGACACTGTCTATTACTTTTGTTGGAACCCTGTCTTTACACCGGTTTCCACTGCTGCATTCATTGCCGCTAGATGCCGGTCGTATTCAGTCTGCTTGGTAGCCGTTACATGTTGCAAAATGGCTACTCAACAGAAGGAATAATTTTGTGTTTTAGAACTCAGGTGTAATTCGGTGATTAAAGTGCAAAGACGTTTCAAATTGAATTTCCAGACTGATCCTCTAAAAGAATGGACATTCGTAGATGGTATCGGCATGTTGCAGAGACAGGATGTGTACGTAAAGAAAAAAGCCCTTTTCGCCTTCGTATCTCCGACGAGAACGCCGCACATATTCAGACCGCTTTCCAACGTAGTCCTACAACATCAAGTCGTCATGCCAGTCGAGATTTGCAACAATTTGACATGTTTCGGAGCGTCGGTTGGTTATGAAGCTGTACAAGTTAAAGCTGTTACAGGCCCTACGTCATGACGACAAACGCAAACGTGTAGCATTTCCTGATGAGTTTCAGAATGCTGCTGACAGTAATAACACTTTCGAACAACGCATCATGTTGAGTGATAAAGCGACTTCCCACCTTAGTGGGAAAGTAAACAAACACAGTGTTGAATTTGGGTTACGGAACCCACATGCAGACGCTGAACACGTAAGTATAAGATTCACCCAAATTAAATGTTTTTTTTGTGTTGTATCCCACGCATCTGGTTACAGCTCTTTCTTCTTTGATTGAAACACGATTACTGGTCTGCAGTATCTTGCTATGTAAGTGAACTAGTTTTTCCTAGGTTGAACGAAGATTACTTCTGAAGTGTTGGCAGAAGAGCCAACACTGTGTTGCTAGAGGAGGCCGAAATGTACGCGTTTAATTACACGCTGACTGGCGTGAGGTCTGGAACAGTTAAGGGAATTAATAGTAGCTAATAAAGTATGTAGTTGATATAATACTTAACTTTAATCCACAATTGGTGTACATCGCTCTTGACGGTACATGTTATAATCTCAATATCAAATGCTACGGCGCCTTGCTAGGTCGTAGCAAATGACGTAGCTGAAGGCTATGCTAACTATCGTCTCGGCAAATGAGAGCGTAGTTGTCAGTGATCCATCTCTGGCTAAGTCGGCTGTACAACTAGGGCGAGTGCTAGTACGTGTCTCTAGACCTGCCGTGTGGCGGCGCTCGGTCTGCAATCACTGACAGTGGCGACACGCGGGTCCGTCGTATACTAGAGGACCGCGGCCGATTTAAAAGCTACCACCTAGCAAGTGTGGTGTCTGGCGGTGACACCACAACTTCACTTTTCGAAAAGACGGGGCACCCCTTCAAAAGAGTCACCGAGTGCTTGAATATCTCAATGTAACTCTTCCGAGACGCTGGATTTGCCGTCGAACAGCAGGCGACAAGCTTTTCCCAGCTGGCCTCCCAGGTCAACAGATTTGACGCCCTGTGACTTCTTCCTGTTTGACTTCAGTAAAGACAACGTTTATGCATCCAACACTAGAATAGGACATAGTAGAGATTACCAAGCGGATCCCTATCGCCCCAACATCAGTGACGATGGACATGGTTACCTGCATATGGGAGGAATTCAAGTATCGATGTGATGTTTCTTGTATCACTGGTGGAGGACATATTGAACATCTATAATCTAAACTTGAGACTTTCGTAAATATGTGTCCCAAGTTTCATAGTTGTTTGTCTTGCAATTTAATAAATATATGCGTTCGAAATACGTACATTCCTTTTGAAACAAGTGTTTATAAGTGATAGTCAAATGAAAATGAGTCAGTAAACTGTTTATTATTTAAAAAATATTCATCATCACTGTTACTACATTATCCCAATACTAGACAAAGCGGTCAATGCCTTCATGGAAAAATTTTTGCCGTTGCCTACGGAATCATGGGTATGCGCTGGCGCGCACCTCTTCGAAGCAAATCTACGGTCACAAATGTCTTTCGTCAGGCCTACAAACATATGGAAATCACATGGCGAGAGATCGAGAATGCATGGAGGATGTGGAAGGGCTTCACAGTGAGACATCTGCTGCATAGTTGAAACAAGCTTAGAAACATGTGGCAGGTCATCACACTGCAACAGAATGACGTCGTCGCTCATCATGCCTGAGCGTTTCAACTTGCTTGCGCACTTCAATTTTTGGATAGTGTCCACGTACTGCAGAACGTTAATTGTGGTGTAGTCTTCTTACCTTCATTGCTTACATATTCCGCCCTCAGAATCATATTCCGCACATCAAGACGCTTCATTCGAACCCAAACTCGATAAGATAAGGTCAATGTTGTATCAGTTCATGTAAACGATATGCAAATAACAAGTACGCGTACCGTGGGTGAAATACTCGAAGCTGGCGAACACACATACAGTCCAGGCACGACAGTCACAGGAGCTTTTAGTTCGAGAGAGGCAACCGCACGCCAGGAGGCCATTCCAAACCTATCTACATCGCCCGTAGAGCAGACAGCGTTTGCCCGAATGAAAGGACGACCCCGTGTTTGGCTTAAAAGCAAATTCCGCTAAATTGTGTGGGAGCAGCCAGCCTACGCATTCTTTACACATAGCATTCAGTTTCAGAGATGTTCACAGGGAGACAGCAAACGCCAAACACCGATGCTACAGATTTCCGGATTGGTCGCCTTACACGAAACGTCATTCTCCCGTTTTAGAAGAGCAATGCTGATTGTCAGACGATATTTCTGACGCCTTCAGCTGAAGGAGTAATGGAAGAGACCGAAAGATATACCCCTTCACGTCTGGCGTGGAGAGGGGCCGTTCCGTTGTCGCTCTTGGAGCGACAGCACGTAACGAGAGCGTGCGCGCTCGTACATGTACTCAAAGAGCGAGGAACAAGTCGCTCCTCACAAGGAAACCTCCCCATCACCCCCCCCCCCCCCCCAGCCACCTCAGATTTAGTTATAAGTTGGCACAGTGGATAGGCCTTGAAAAACTAAACACAGATCAATCGAGAAAACAGTTATGTGGAACTATGAAAAAATAAGCAAAATATACAAAGTGAGTAGTCCATGCGTTAGATAGGCAACATCAAGGACAGTGTAAGCTCAGGAGCGTCGTGGTCCCGTGATTAGCGTGAGCAGCTGCGGAATGAGAGGTCATTGGTTCAAGTCTTCCCTCGGACGAAAAGTTTATTTTCGCAAAGTAATAATCTGTCCGTTCGTTCATTGACGTCACTGTTCACTGTAATAAGTATAGTGTCTGTGTTTTGCGACCGCACCACAAAACTGTGCGATTAGTAGATGAAAGGACGTGCCTCTCCAATGGGAACCGAAAACATTTGATCGCAAGGTCATTGGTCAACCGATTCCTCCACAGGGAAAGACGTCTGATATATTCTATACGACACTGGTGACGGCATGTGGGTCACATGACAGGAATATGTTGTCGACCCACTTAACTTGTACACTTGGCGAATGGGTAAAAAGATTCTTCTACCTTGCCCGATTTAGGTTTTCTTGTGGATGTGATAATCACTCCCAAAAAAGTGATGAAAACATAAGCGTTTGCCACATAAAATGAAAATAAAAAGTTGAACTTTTCATCCGAGAGAAGGCTTGAACCAAGTACCTCTCGCTCCGCAGGTGCTCACGCTAATCACAGGACCACGGCACTCCTGAGCTACTTCTTCCCTTGTTGTTGTCTATCTTACGTATGGACTATTCAGTTTGTATATATTGCTTATTTTTTCATAGTTCCACACAACTTCTTCCTGTTTTCTTGATTGATCTGTGTTCAGTTTTTCAAGGCCTATCCACTGTGCCAACTTATAACTAAATCTGAGGGGGGTGCGATGGGGAGGTTCCCTTGTCAGTACTTCACTGGGAGAGCACCTCTGTCGAGAGCGAATTGGAGTGCAACTCTATATTGAGTTCTTGCGATTAAGCATTGTTCGCTGTGTTGGCAGCCACTTATTGTGCGGTGTGAACGGACAGAGATATAGTTAAACGCCTGCGAGCGAATTTTTCAGTGGCATCGCGGTGGACTGGTTATCTGACCGGTGTACCACGCCAATAGTTAGACTAGGGGCGAATAGGAGTCTTTGACTTCATCAAGACGTAGGGAGAGTTTTATTGGTCAAGGTCAATCCAGATAGAACGAGAGTTATCTTATTTGTCAGCAGCGAGCGACGCAGACAGCAGTCATCGTAGCTTACGGTATTGTACGCTACAGCTCTTGCGAGCCCCATATTTCCTCCACAACAGTACACTTCATTGTGTGGTGTCACCGCCAGACACCACACTTGCTAGGTGGTAGCCTTTAAATCGGCCGCGGTCCGTTAGTATACGCCGGACCCGCGAGTCGCCACTGTCAGTGATTGCAGACCGAGCGCCGCCACACGGCAGGTCTAGAGAGTCTTCCTAGCACTCGCCCCAGTTGTACAGCCGACTTTGCTAGCGATGGTTCACCGACAAATTACGCTCTCATTTGCCGAGACTATAGTTAGCATAGCCTTCAGCTACGTCATTTGCTACGACCTAGCAAGGCGCCATTACCAGTTACTATTGATGCTGTAAAACATGTACCGTCAAGAGCGATGTTCACCAATTATGGATTAAAGTTAAGTATTCCAGAAGCTACGTACATTTTTTGCTAGTCTCAATTCCTTGTCCTGTTCCAGACCTCACGCCAGCGTGCGTGAGCTTAAACGCGTGCCTTTCGGCTTCCTCATAGTGGATTGGCTGTCTTGCCAATCTACAACACATTGCATTTCACACGCGACATCCTCGACCGTATCTAGCAACGTTCTAACGGATAATTATTCAAGTTGAGTAGGTGCGGCTCTCAGCTATTCTGCCAAGTCAATAACAATCTTAAACTTTCTATTGAAATTTCATTAGCGAATCCTATCCTTAAGAAGTAACTTCATATTCCGAAAAGAACCAGGAAATAACGTGCTTAGTTCATAACTAAAAGTTCCATTGTGATTTATCAGAATTTTTGCAAAATAATTAATAAATTTCGTTAGTTTCATGTTTTTCTTTCACTAACTAGCACTACTCCAGTACCCAAGAATCCTTCTAGTTACGTAAGAAATTTTGTGAATTTTTGTGTCATTTCCTTACAGCGGACGATTCCAGAAGACATTTATTGCTGAAAGTTTTTCAGGCATTTCTCTTTAGAACGTTAGGAGCGTCTGTCTGACTTCTGTAGTAGTGTGGGGGTGGAAATTGCATCTTGCAGGAGCCACTGGGTAAAAGGGTACATCTGTTGCGCAGAGTGACAGAATAGCAACCCCACACGCTCACAGTGTTCCAGAAAGTCAATGAGCAGCGGAACTTTGCAGTCATTAAGACTTTCCCGGAGGTGGAGTGCCTTTTGTTGCGACTACAGTGCAGAAGTTTCGCTGGGAAGCCCTTACACATTTTCCATGTAGCCCGACGTCTCCCCATGCGTTTTCTATATCTTTGGAGCCCTGCAGGAAGGCATTCGTAGCCGTCGATTTCTTCGGCTAAGGAGGAGCGTGCCTATATAAAATTTTGGTTCCGTAGGCAGCCGCAAACATTGTTCCATGGAGGCACTGCCTAGCACTGAGATAAATGTTTTAACAGTTAAGTCGATTACTTTTGAGGTAGTAAACACTTTTCTTACTTTTTCCCATGTTTCTCGTTTTCATTTCACTGTCCCTTATAGTACTGCAGCTTTAGCTACCCTCATCTCTGTTGATTCAGTTTGTCGTAACTGATCTGATGTTAGGGTCCTCCAATTGCTGGCACACAGTACAAAGTCAAGGAGCAACTGCTTTGGCTCCCGGCCACGTTGTAGAAGTGGTGGTTAGCGGAGGGTAGCTCCTTTTGATGATTGCTTTCATTAGTTAACTTTGCATCTCAGAAAAGGAATAAAGTGTACCATAAAAATCAACAAAGATAAATAAAATAAAAATGTAACAGACCTACTAAGGAGATTGCCTACACTCTGCTTGTCCGCCCTCTTTTAGGATTCTGGTGCGGGGTGTGGGATCCTTACCAGGTAGGACTGAAGGAGTACATCGATAAAGTTCAAAGAAAGGCAGCACGTTTTGTGTTATCGCGAAATATGGGAGAGAGTGTCACAGAATTAATACAGGTTTTGGGCTGGAAATCGTTAAAAGAAAGACGTTTTTCGTTGCGACGGAATCTTCTCCCGAAATTCCATTCATCAACTTTCTCCTCCAAATGCGAAAACATTTTGTTGACAAGACCTACATAGGGAGGAACGATTATCACTATAAAATAAGGGAGATCAGAGCTCGTACAGAAAGATATAGGTGTCCATTCTTTCTGCGTGCTATACGAGATTGGAATAATAGAGAATTGTGAAGGCGGTTCGATGAACCCTCTTCCAGGCACTTAAATGTGATTTGCAGAGTATCCATGTAGATGTAGACATAGAAATAAAGTATTGGCTCCTTTATTCAGTTTCTTTATTGTGGTTATTGAGGTGTCACCGCCAGACGCCACACTTGCTAGGTGGTAGCCTTTAAATCGGCCGCGGTCCGCTAGTATACGTCGGACCCGCGTGTCGCCACTGTCAGTGATTGCAGACAGAACGCCGCCACACGGCAGGTCTAGAGACGTCCTAGCACTCGTCCCAGTTGTACAGCCGACTTTGCTAGCGATGCTGTACTGACAAATACGCTCTCATTTGCCGAGACGCTAGTTAGCATAGCCTTCAGCTACGTCATTTGCTACGACCTAGCAAGGCGCCATTACCAGTTAATATTGAGATTGTAAAACCTGTACCATAAAGAGCGATGTACACCAATTATGGATTAAAGTTAAGTATTCCAGAAGCTATGTACTATTTTTGGCTACTATAATTCCTTGTCATTTTCCAGACCTCACGACAGCCTGCGTGAGCTTTAACGCGTGCATTTCGGCCTCCTCTAGCTACACGGTGTTGGCTCTTCTGCCAACACATCACATGGCGACGAGTGTAAAAGCGGTCTTCTTCTTTATACTTGCTTATATTACTTGTGTCACGGCTTCGCCACAATCTCCAGATGTACTGTCCGAATTTTATCGCTTACAGAATCAGCAGACGCAGGCCTTATTGGATGCCCTTGGACAGCTCGTCCAGGGTCAACGTGCACTGCAAAACGATGCGGCAGCCGCAGCCCCACCGCTACCGCAGCCACAACACGCAGTTGCACCACCTTTTCGTCCTTTTGATGCGGCACTGGAAAGCTGGACGGAGTGGTCACGCCAATTTGGATTCCATCTCGCCGCCTACAGAATTCAAGGTAACGAGCGGCAGCCTTATCTCCTTTCCTCAGTAGGTGTGTCCATCTACCGTGTGATAGTGACATTGTTTCCCCAACGCGACGTAGGAACTCTGTCCTACGAAGAACTTTTGTCTGCATTAGATGCATATTTCAAAGAATCAGTCAATGTAGTTGCAAAAAGGTATATGTTCTTTCATACAAAACGTACGGCCGGTCAGACTAATCGGGAGTGGGTTGCAACTTTGCAAGGCCTTACTAGGGATTGTGCTTTTGAGTGTGAATGTGGACTCCCTTATTCAGATACTATGGTACGTGATGCAATTGCACAGAACGTTGCTGATGTTCGTATAAGAGAACAGATTTTGAAACTAGTCAATCCCTCCCTTCAACAAGTGCTGGACATATTGAATAGGCAGGACACACGTGACTTTGCTCAGGAATCATTTGAAACTTCGACAGCCATGTGTCACATTAACTGGCCCGCCGGGCGAGCTGCACGGAACTGTAAACAGCCCTCGCGCCCGTCCGCGCAGCCACGTGTGCTGCGTAAGCAAGCAAATGCAGTGCTAAAATCATGCCCGCAGTGTGCTACTAGACATTCGCATGAGAATTGCCTGTCACGCCAAGCTATTTGCATTTTCTGTAATAAAAAAGGACATGTTCAAAGTGTTTGCCAGAAAAAACTCCAGTCGGACACTCACAACCACTCCAGGCCCTTTGCTTCGCGCCGGAATCGGAATCGAACCAAGAATACTCGGGCTCGTGAACCTTCGCCCATGAAAATTCATGTAGTTAATGCCACTCCGCCCAGTGCTTCTCTCTCTAACAGTGACTGTGTTCGTCCCACAAAACGTGTGCATCGACATCGACGGAAATCCCGTCAAGTCGCAAGTGCTTCTGTCCCAGAAACAGTTCACGTTGCACGAGACAGTCGCTCTTGTCGTCAGCAGGACAATAAACCTTTTGTAGATTTGGTCATAAATGGCAACGTGATACAATTCCAGCTCAATACCGGAGCTGCAGTTTCACTAATCAATCACGACACTTACAAACAACTGGGCAAACCTCCGTTGCGTGCCGCAAATGTTAAGCTAACTACATATTCAGGTCACAAGATCCCTGTGTTAGGACAGTGCAGCCTTCTTGCAACATACAAGGGACAAACAAAACTTCTGTCATTTTACGTCCTTCGTTCTTCTTCTGCAGTGAAATTGTTTGGTTTAGATTTATTTCAGTTGTTTAAATTGTCTATCATAAATCGGGTCCTATCAGTGGGGTCAACAGAAACATCCGATCTCACGCGTCGGCTTTGACCCGTGACGTAAGGGTGTTGTGGTGTGTGACATCATTTCAATCTTTATGGTCTATATGTTTTGTCGCTACTCGTTATGTCTAATGAATCAATATTGTTTTTTTCTTTTTTTTATTTGTTTCTTTTTTTTATCTTTTGATTGACCTACACATTGATCTGTAGCGTAGCCCTGAATACGAGGTTAGGTTGGGAGTTTTTTTTTTGGCGGGGGGGGGGGGGTGTCAGGGGGGGCGCAGCCCCCCCCTGCCTGGCCTTGAGTACCACTGGTTTATTATTATCTTTGTTTGCTATCAATGTTAGCAGATTGTTCTTGTGAAACCTTTGTGTGTGTTCTTTTTCTATGTGTTTTCGTCTTTGTGATACGTATGCAACGTTTCTATATCCGCCATATTGGAATTGTCGTTTCCGCTATATTTGTGACGTCATGGGTCAAAGCCGACGGGTTAGATCGGACGCTTCCGTATTTCCTATAGTGAACCAGACTGTGCCTTCAGCCAGTGTTTCTCGTCTATGTGAAGAATTTGCAGACATTTTGCACCGGGCCTTGGTTGCGCTACCAACTATGAAGCACATTTGGAACTGAAAGTACACGCGCAACCGAAATTTTTCAGAGCGCGCAATGTTCCCCACGCATTGCGTGATTAGGTCGCAAACCCGTTACACGAATTGGAATCACAAGGTGTCGTTGAACGTGTGCAGGCTTCTCTCTGGGCATCACCCTTAGTAATTTTGCAAAAACCTTCCGGAAAATTGAGACTTTGTGTGGTCTTCAAGGCCACGGTGGATCCACAACTTGTGACTGCTACTTTTCCTTTACCCCGCCCGGAAGATCTTTTTGACAAACTGTGCCCGGGTAACTATTTTTCGAAGTTGGACCTAGCAGATGCGTACTTACAAACACCGGTGGACGAAGAATCCCAGCGCGTCTTGGTGGTTAACACGCATCTTGGTTTGTACCGATTCAAACGCGTGCCATTCGGGTGTGCATCCGCCCCTGCACTGTTTCAGCAATAATTACAAACTGTTTGTGCGTCGGTCCCTGCTGCAGCAAACTATCTGGACGATATTGTGATCTCCGGAAGGACGGAAGAAGAACATTCAGCCAATCTCAGAACATTATTTCAGGTCTTGCGACAAAATGGTCTTCGCTTGCGGAAGGACAAATGTGTGTTTTTTGCTCGTGAATTGCCATATCTGGGACATGTACTCACTGCCCAAGGCTTACATCCCAGTCCAGAGCACCTCCGTGCCATACAAGACTTGCCTTCGCCGCAGAATTTGAAGCAGCTACAGAGTGTGCCGGGAAAAATTAATTATTACAATACATATGTGCCGCACGCCTCTTCCATTTCAGCTCCGCTTCATCGCTTATGCCGTAAAGGTGTTCCGTTCGTCTGGACGACGGAATGCGAACGCGCCTTTCGCCAGTTGAAATCGGCGTTGCTTTCTAATACTTGTCTTACGCCATTCGATCCCCAGAAACCCCTTTTGTTGATGGTAGATGCATCGGATTTCGGGATCGGTGCTGTGCTTGCGCACAAAGATGGCTCGCATGATCGCCCTATTGCCTTTGCGTCCAAATTGCTCTCGTCTGCGCAACGAAATTATTCACAGATCGTGAAAGAAGCATTGGCTCTCGTCTTTGGTGTTACAAAGTTTCATGATTTCTTGTATGGTCGTCACTTTACCATCTTCACAGACCACAAACCTTTGACATCGCTTTTTCATCCGACCAAGCCTGTACCGCCACGTACAGCGCAGAAATTCATTCGCTGGTCTATTTTCCTCTCGCAGTACCGCTCTGATATATTGTATCGGTCCACTGTTAAGCACGGAAGCGCCGATGCGTTGTCCCGTTTGCCTGTTGCTGAGGATAGAGCATTCGATTCCTCCGAACTTGCTTGCATGTTCATTGACTCGGAAACAGATGACGTGGTCGAATCGTTTCCGATTGATTTTCGTCGTGTAGCTGCAGCCACAGCTGCTGACCCTGTCCTTGCTACCGTTTTGCGTTTTGTTGCTCCGCAATGACCCTTGTCAAAGTCACGGATCGAGGATCCGTTGGTTCGCCGATTTTTTGCCCACAAGGAGAGACTTTTTGTTCGACGTGGTGTTTTGCTGTTGCGTTCTGATAATGATCAGTCCAGGGTCGTGGTCCCACGTTCGTTACAGTCCTCTGTCTTACGGCTTCTCCACCAAGGACATTGGGGTATAGTGCGAACGAAACAACTTGCTCGTCAGCACTGTACTTGGTTCGGAATCGATGCTGCGATTACGCGTATGTGCTCTTCTTGCATGGCGTGCCCCGAACAACAATCCGCATCACCGCGGAAATTCTTTGCATGGCCGAAAGCCACTTCCCCTTGGCAACGCTTACACATTGACTTTGCTGGTCCATTCTGGAATGCTCGATGGTTGGTTGTTGTCGATTCATTCAGTAATTTTCCTTTTGTTGTCTGGATGTCTTCCACGACGTCTTCTGCCACCATCCAAGCGTTGTCCGCTATCTTTTGCGTTGAAGGTCTTCCACAGACTATTGTTTCCGACAATGGCCCACATTTCATGTCCGCAGAATTTCAGTCATTCTGCAAGGCCAATGGTATTCAAAATCTGACGTCCGCGCCGTTTTCGCCACAGTCAAACGGTGCCGCTGAACGTTTGGTCCGGACTTTCAAGTCCCAGATGTTGAAGTTGAAAGAGTCGCATTCTCGGGAGGACGCGTTATTGCTCTTTCTGTCCTCGTATCGCTCTCAGCCCCGCGATGGTCGCTCGCCGGCTGAGTAGCTTCATGGTCGCCCTCATCGCACCTTGATGTCTTTGCTACATCCGCCGCATCAGGTTCCTGTGCAGCGGCAGACACCTGCTTTTGCCCCAGGCGACGTTGTATACTATCGCAACTATCGAGGTTCACGGCGTTGGCTCGCAGGGCGCATTCTTCGCTGCCTCGGCCGCGCTATGTATCTGGTTTTGGGGGCCTGTGGTGAGGTGCGTCGGCATCTCAATCAGCTGCGCCTCTGTCGTCGCACGGGATCTGCCGCTCCCCGTCTGCTTTCAGCGACGGTGCCGTCCGGTCAGCGCCCTGGGGACCCATCTACTGGCTCGCCTCATCCCCAGGTGTTACCGACGCTGCCTTCCATTTTGCCCCATGGCGACGCGCCGCCACCCGCCACCCGCCGCCCGCAGTGGACGCGTCGCTGCAACCGCCGAGCGCCTCCCTGGGTCACGCGCCGCCGATCGCTTCCCGTGACCAGTTGCCCTCCGACATGGAACTCTTGCCCGCTCCAGACCATCTGTCGTCTTCGCCCGTCGGGTGCTCCGACTCGATGGAGGTCGACCCTTCGGCCCCTCCTGACTCTCTACGGGCGCATACACTGCATGTTGGCGTGCACCCTGGACTCGGTTTTCAGGCGTTTCCTAGCTCCCCTCGTACCGAGTGGCCGGGTGCGGGTGGCACAGCCTCGCCTGTTGTTAGGCTCCCCACCTCGTCGCATACGTCAACATGGGGTCCTCCCCACGGCAGGCGTAAGCCTTATAACACGACCGTTCGCCGATTTGCGGGGGAGGAATGTGGTGTCACCGCCAGACACCACACTTGCTAGGTGGTAGCCTTTAAATCGGCCGCGGTCCGCTAGTATACGTCGGACCCGCGTGTCGCCACTGTCAGTGATTGCAGACAGAACGCCGCCACACGGCAGGTCTAGAGAGACGTCCTAGCACTCGCCCCAGTTGTACAGCCGACTTTGCTAGCGATGCTGCACTGACAAATACGCTCTCATTTGCCAAGACGCTAGTTAGCTTAGCCTTCAGCTACGTCATTTGCTACGACCTAGCAAGGCGCCATTACCAGTTAATATTGAGATTGTAAAACCTGTACCGTAAAGAGCGATGTACACCAATTATGGATTAAAGTTAAGTATTCCAGAAGCTATGTACTATTTTTGGCTACTATAATTCCTTGTCATTTTCCAGACCTCACGACAGCCTGCGTGAGCTTTAACGCGTGCATTTCGGCCTCCTCTAGCTACACGGTGTTGGCTCTTCTGCCAACACATCAGTTATTTCATACCATCTATAACTACAAGCACATTTACTTTTAGAATCACTTTAAATAAACAAATATACCCTCCCACGGTTTTTTACATTTTTTGTTGTAATTAGAAGTAAGATTGCTTCTTGAGATTCTCATGGCGGACTATAACTTAATGTCTCATGAAGAGCATCTATACTTACTCTTGCTGAATTTCAAGCAAGAAAAACTTGGCAGATTTTTGTAGATCCAAATACGACGAACACTTTCCCAGCAAATTTCTTCATAAACGCTAATATTTCAGTAGACAAAGATTTTGGTAGTCAACTAATATCGCACTGTTAAACATTTCCTTCACAGTATGATCTGACTGCTTGCCAATAAGTTCAAGCTGCAGGTCCTCTGGTGTTCGGTATCGCAGTAACGGGATAAGAGAGCGAATTGAACTGAAGTTCAGTTTTCCTAATGACAGAACTTGCCTTCACTCGTTTGCCTTGCAAATGGAACTAATTTTGCTTTAAATGATTTTAGACGCTTCCACATTTTATGTGTTGACAACTCCATTCCCTGGGATGTCACGTTTAGTTCATTAGTCCATTCTTTTTCTCAAATATATCAGCTGCAAACATCATTTCGTGTTTATACTCCACACATACTAGTTTTGTATCAATATCATGAGAAATTTTCTTCGTGGCCAGAAGTGGGAGTCGGATTTCGTTCTACAAATCCCTGATCCTTTTTAACACCTTCCCCAGGCTGAACAGCCTTACAGTAAAGTACGTCTTCATACTGTGCATCCACATCCTCAAGGAAAATTCGAACTGTCGTTAGCGGAGTGCCTCTGCTCTGATTGTGTTCACCACATCATTTCTAATAACTTAAAAATATCTACAATTTTCCGTTATAAGTTCTGTTCCCATCTGTTATAATGATAGGCACTGTGTTCCGGGACAACTCATTTAATACAATTTACAGAGCATTCAGCGAGTTCTAACCATCGGTTCTTTCTTTGATTCTAGGCCAAGTTGTTCCTCTCTGATGACGAACTTTTCATTAATGCAAGGTATGAAGGAAGATAATTGTGCACTGTTTTCGTAATCTGTGCTCTCATCAATTGCCAAAGAAGCCAAAAAAATCTGCTCACAACCTTCAACTGTTTTATGAGTTCGTCACTAATTGAGACTATCCGCCACTCTATTGTCCTTCTTGACAATGAAATGTTTTCAAACTTGCTTCTAACATCAGCACGCAGTACGCTCGGAGAGTCTATCACACACTGCTTAATAAACTCGCCATCCGAAAAAGGCTTGTTGCGTGTAATAACGTTATACACTCCTGGAAATGGAAAAAAGAACACATTGACACCGGTGTGTCAGACCCACCATACTTGCTCCGGACACTGCGAGAGGGCTGTACAAGCAATGATCACACGCACGGCACAGCGGACACACCAGGAACCGCGGTGTTGGCCGTCGAATGGCGCTAGCTGCGCAGCATTTGTGCACCGCCGCCGTCAGTGTCAGCCAGTTTGCCGTGGCATACGGAGCTCCATCGCAGTCTTTAACACTGGTAGCATGCCGAGACAGCGTGGACGTGAACCGTATGTGCAGTTGACGGACTTTGAGCGAGGGCGTATAGTGGGCATGCGGGAGGCCGGGTGGACGTACCGCCGAATTGCTCAACACGTGGGACGTGAGGTCTCCACAGTACATCGATGTTGTCGCCAGTGGTCGGCGGAAGGTGCACGTGCCCGTCGACCTGGGACCGGACCGCAGCGACGCACGCCAAGACCGTAGGATCCTATGCAGTGCCGTAGGGGACCGCACCGCCACTTCCCAGCAAATTAGGGACACTGTTGCTCCTGGGGTATCGGCGAGGACCATTCGCAACCGTCTCCATGATGCTGGGCTACGGTCCCGCACACCGTTAGGCCGTCTTCCGCTCACGCCCCAACATCGTGCAGCCCGCCTCCAGTGGTGTCGCGACAGGCGTGAATGGAGGGACGAATGGAGACGTGTCGTCTTCAGCGATGAAAGTCGCTTCTGCCTTGGTGCCAATGATGGTCGTATGCATGTATGGCGCCGTGCATGTGAGCGCCACAGTCAGGACTGCATACGACCGAGGCACACAGGGCCAACACCCGGCATCATGGTGTGGGGAGCGATCTCCTACACTGGCCGTACACCACTGGTGATCGTCGAGGGGACACTGAATAGTGCACGGTACATCCAAACCGTCATCGAACCCATCGTTCTACCATTCCTAGACCGGCAAGGGAACTTGCTGTTCCAACAGGACAATGCACGTCCGCATGTATCCCGTGCCACCCAACGTGCTCTAGAAGGTGTAAGTCAACTACCCTGGCCAGCAAGATCTCCGGATCTGTCCCCCATTGAGCATGTTTGGGACTGGATGAAGCGTCGTCTCACGCGGTCTGCACGTCCAGCACGAACGCTGGTCCAACTGAGGCGCCAGGTGGAAATGGCATGGCAAGCCGTTCCACAGGACTACATCCAGCACCTCTACGATCGTCTTCATGGGAGAATAGCAGCCTGCATTGCTGCGAAAGGTGGATATACACTGTACTAGTGCCGACATTGTGCATGCTCTGTTGCCTGTGTCTATGTGCCTGTGGTTCTGTCAGTGTGATCATGTGATGTATCTGACCCCAGGAATGTGTCAATAAAGTTTCCCCTTCCTGGGACAATGAATTCACGGTGTTCTTATTTCAATTTCCAGGAGTGTATAACCTACCATGAAACTTACATCTAAATTGTTGATTACTTTTAAATAATGCTTTTTGCTTCTCCAGCCGTGGCTTTTAGTTTGCGCTCTTTTTTGGAACGGCAGCAACCAAATTCGCTATGTTTTGCTTCATTGCGTACTTTCTGACTGTGCTTCTTAGATACGGCTATCATTTCATGAGAGGCCATGATCACACCACTGCTTTATAAAACTTAATTAGTGTTACTTTCCGTACGTTATGTTGTAATTTACGTTGTATGGTTCCACAGCAACGTCTCGATCATTTCTTAAGAAAGCATTTATGGATGATATCGCCAGAACAAATATTGAAAGAGGTGTAGGTCAGTATGAAACTTCATGTGCCTCCCTGATTAATACTGGCCTTCTTCTGTCTCATTCCTTACAGTAGGAATCCTGATTTTATTATTTTTGTATAATTATTGAACTGCCATAATCAGATGTGCTGGAAGTACCATTTCTTTAGATTCCAATACTATTTTCAGTTTTAGCTTGTCATATGTCATTTCATAATCTATAAAAACATACGTCGGTAATTTAAATTCTCACCCTTTCTCAGTTACTTGTACTGTTTCTAAAACAATGTTGTCCCTCTAGCATATGTGCATTAATTCCTTATTTACAAACTTGTATTCATTTCGTAACATGAATTCAGCAAAGTTATTCCTCGTTAGTTTGTGCATTGTGAGTTATCTCCTTTCGTATAAGTTGGGCACATCAAATCTTCATTATTATTTATGTTGTTACTTACTGTTTCATGTGAGATTTGTCATTAAGTATTTCCTAATGTGCTATTTTGACACCATATACCTGGAGTATGTGCACTAACCATATGTGCACAACTTTTCACTCCTGAGTAAATGTTTATGCGAGGTTTCACCCATCTTTTCTTTTTTAAAAAACGTTATGTCACTTCTTACTGACAAGTTGACGATAAACCCAAGCTTCTGTAGGCTCTTGTGGCTTCTAGTCTTACCCAAGCCTTTTTATTCGCAAAAATATAGGTTATTATCTAAAAATATAGGTTATTATCAAATCTGTACCTCGAGCTGCCCCTATAAATATATGGTAGTTACCGTGTCGTTTATTCTTAATTTATTATCTGTGCCATATTCTGTTGGTTCTGTTCCATTATTGCTCAGTTCCTTTTCACTCTCTGTACCTACTACGTTTTCAATAGGCCTTTTGTCCACTACGCTACTTAAGTCTCTATGAGAAGTATATAGTTGCCATTTATTTGGGAGATCATAATGATATTTCTCCTATGACTGAAATATATAAGGGCGAATATAATTATCAAGAGAAACAGCAACTATTGAAAATTTATAACGGAATATTTATAGTGAAGTACTATCTGAAAAAAATTCCAAGGTATTAAACGGGGAAACCATCTCAGTAGTATTTTTATGGTACTTGTACACCTCTTTTCTTGTAAATAAACCAATCAGAAAGGTTCTAAGCAAACACATACACACATATTTTGCTCTGCTAATCTTATATTAATATTTTATCAGTCATTAAAAACGAGACAGCCAACAGCCAATTTTTATGTACCCTCTAGAGCTGGTCGTCTAGTTCTCTATACCAAACTTGATGCCCAGGCACTATCATAGTTCGATCTTTGCATCCACTTTGGTGCAAGGCACAAAATCCCCTCAAAGTGCCACAATATTATTTCCACATCTAAAATGACTGTGGTAATTTTTCTGTAGCAGAGCAAAACACATCTGGTTCACTTTATTGACACTACTGACGTAACACACTGGCCAAGATACCGGTACACTTGATGACGACTATGCCTCGATTTTTGCATCTCACGAGTGGACCCTGAAATTAAATGCCACAACGTTACTTACGGGTTAAATTGTCAGGATTATTTGTCAAAATAATATTTGGTCTATAACAGTAAATAAAAATCACACATGGTTCAGTTTATCGACTCTGCCTTATAACCCTCACGTCGTGTATGACTAGGCGCTCCCGTCGGGTAACTGTTCGCCGGAGGCAAGTCTTTCGATTTGTCGCCACTTCTTCGACTTGCGGGTCTATAGGGATGAAATGATAATAATGACTGCACAACATCCAGTCCGTGAGCGGAGAAAAACTCTGACGCAGCCGGGAATCGAACCCGGGACCTTTGGATTGAAATTCTGTCGCGCTGACCACTTTTTTTTTTTCGTTATTGATCGTTGTGTTCCGTCATTGCGGACGTCACATGACATCCGTTTAAGTTGATCGTTCCACTCAGTTTTTTGATTACAGAGGCCAACAGGCTCTCAAACCGAACACGCTGAGCAACCGTGCCGGCTTTTTTTTTTTTTGTTCGTTTTTGTTCGTTGTATCTGCTCAGGGCGGACGTCGAAAGACACCCATTTCAGTTCGTTGTTGATCCATTACCTCAGTTTTTTTTTTATTACAGAGGGTAGGTAGCCCTCTGACCAAACACGCTGAGTTACCGTGCCGGCACCACACAGCTACAGGGGTCAGACACCGACAAGTTCTAACACTTGGTAACAAACCAAACATTCCAATTAGAGAGCTTCTAAGCCAACACACTTGTATTTGTACCTCTCAATAAGAGCCCAGTATTTTACATCATCATCATCATCATCATCATTTAAGACTGATTATGCCTTTCAGCGTTCAGTCTGGAGCATAGCCCCCCTTATACAGTTCCTCCATGATCCCCTATTCAGTGCTAACATTGGTGCCTCTTCTGATGTTAAACCTATTACTTGAAAATCATTCTTAACCGAATCCAGGTACCTTCTCCTCGGTCTACCCCGACTCCTCCTACCCTCTACTGCTGAATCCATGAGTCTCTTGGGTAACCTTGCTTCTCCCTTGCGTGTAGCATGACCCCACCATCTAAGCCTGTTTGCCCTGACTGCTACATCTATAGAGTTCATTCCCAGTTTTTCTTTGATTTCCTCATTGTGGACACCCTCCTGCCATTGTTCCCATCTACTAGTACCTGCAATCACCCTGGCTATTTTCATATCCGTAACCTCAACCTTGTTGATAAGGTAACCTGAATCCACCCAGTTTTCGCTCCCATACAACAAAGTTGGTCGAAAGATTGAACGGTGCACAGATAACTTAGTCTTGGTACTCTTCCTTCTTGCAGAAGAGAGTAGATCGTAGCTGAGCGCTCACTGCATTAGCTTTGCTTACACCTCGCTTCCAGTTCTTTCACTATGTTGCCATCCTGTGAGAAAATGCATCCTAAGTACTTGAAACCGTCCACCTGTTCTAACTTTGTTCCTCCTATTTGGCACTCAATGCGTTTATATTTCTTTCCCACTGACATTACTTTCGTTTTGGAGATGCTAATCTTCATACCATAGTCCTTACATTTCTGATCTAGCTCTGAAATATTACTTTGCAAACTTTCAATCGAATCTGCCATCACAACTAAGTCATCCGCATATGCAAGACTGCTTATTTTGTGTTCACATATCTTAATCTCACCTAGCCAGTCTATTGTTTTCAACATATGATCCATAAATAATATGAACAACAGTGGAGACAGGTTGCAGCCTTGTCTTACCCCTGAAACTACTCTGAACCATGAACTCAATTTACCGTCAACTCTAACTGCAGCCTGACTATCCATGTAAAGACCTTTAATTGCTTGCAAAAGTTTGCCTCGTATTCCATAATCTTGTAGAACAGACAATAACTTCCTCCTAGGAACCCGGTCATAACCCTTTTCTAGATCTATAAAGCATAGATACAATTCCGTGTTCCACTCATAACACTTCTCCATTATTTGCCGTAAGCTAAAGATCTGGTCCTGACAACCTCTAAGAAGCCTAAACCCACACTGATTTTCATCCAGTTTGTTCTCAACTAATACTCGCACTTTCCTTTCAACAATACCTGAGAAGATTTTACCCACAACGCTGATTAAAGAGATACCTCTGTAGTTGTTACAATCTTGCCTGTTTCCATGTTTAAAGATTGGTGTGATTACTGCTTTTGTCCAGTCTGATGGAACCTGTCCCGACTCCCACGCGATTTCAGTTATCCTGTGTAGCCATTTAAGACCTGACATTCCACTGTATTTGATGAGTTCCGGCTTAATTTCATCCACCCCAGCCGCTTTATTGCACTGCAATCTATTGACCATTTGCTCCACTTCCTCAAATGTGATCCTATTTCCATCATCATTCCTGTCCCATTGTACATCGAAATCTGAAACATTACTGATCGTATTTTCACCTACATTGAGCAACTCTTCAAAATATTCCCTCCATCTGCCCAAGGCATCAACAGGATTCACATGCAGTTTTCCCGACCTGTTCAATATATTTGTCATTTCCTTCTTACCTCTGTTACGAAGACTGCTAATTACACTCCAGAATGGTTTTCCAGCAGCTTGACCCATAGTCTACACCCTGTTTCCAAAGTCTTCCCAAGATTTCTTCTTGGATGCTGCAATTATTTGTTTGGCTTTGTTTCTTTCTTCAACATACCTTTCTCTGTCTACCTGGGTTCTGGTATGTAGCCATTTTTGATACGCCTTCTTTTTCCTTTTACAGGCTGCCTTGATTGTATCATTCCACCAAGCTGTTTGCTTCATCCTACTTTTACACACTACTGTTCCAAGACGTTCTTTATCCACTTCTAGTACTGTGTCCCTGTACCTTGTCCATTCCTTTTCCAATGACTGTAATTGACTACATTCATCTAACTGGTACCTTTCTGAGATCGCTGTTATGTACTTGTGCCTGATTTCCTTATCCTGAAGTTTCTCCACTCTTATCCTCCTACATATGGACCTGACCTCCTGCACTTTCGGCCTCACAATCCCAATTTCACTGCAGATTAAATAATGATCAGTGTCATCGAAGAATCCCCTGAATACACGTGTGCTCCTCACAGCCTTCCTGAATTCCTGATCTGTTATTATATAGTCAATGACAGATCTGGTTCTCCTGCCTTCCCAAGTATACCGGTGAATGTTCTTATGTTTAAAAAAGGAGTTTGTGATTACTAAGCTCATACTGGCACAGAAATCCAAGAGTTATTTCCCGTTCCTGTTGGCCTCCATATCCTCTCCAAATTTACTCATAACCTTTTCATACCCTTCTGTTCGATTTCCAATCCTGGCTTTAAAACTGAACACTGTCCTTGTCCTTTACTCTAACAACTACATCCCTGAGTGCCTGATAAAAACTACCCATCTTATCTTGATCTGTCCCTTCACAATGCGAATATACTAACACAATCCTAATTTTCTTGCTAGACACTGTCAAATCTATCCACATCAGTCGTTCGTTTACATACCTTATTGCAACTACGCTGGGTTCCATTTCTTTCCTGATGTAAAGCCCTACACCCCATTGTGCTATTCCTACTTTGACTCCTGACGGGTAGACCTTGTAGTCTCCCACTTCCTCTTCTTTCTCACCCCTTACCTGAATGTCACTAACAGCTAAAACGTCCAGCCCCATCTTACTTCTTCCCAGAGTAGCCCCCATTGATATTAATAGCTCCCCATCTCATTACCATTTGTTTGCCAAGTCGTATCTTACGAGTCCCTGGTTTGTCAGTTAGATGTGGGACTCCGTCACCTCCAAAGGTCCGAGGCATTTTGCTCTGATTGTTGCCAGCATCATATTTAAAGTACCAGGGAAGCAGGTTGCTAGCCTTACTTGCCCCGAGTCCCATTGGGTTTTACCCCTAACGGCTGAGGGACTAACCGGTGGATTTGGTAGTCTTTGCGGTATGAGCACAAAGGTGGCCACGACTCAGAATATGTCCGAGATGCCCATGTTGTTCTTTGTGCCCCACTCGATGCCCAAAGAAAGAGCGTAGTTCCATTTTTGCAACCACTTTGGGGCAAGGCATCATGGACCTTCAAATTAGGTGCCACAGTCTAATTTCCACGTGTCACACCGTCATTCATCTTCTTCAGGACATATTATAGCGAAAATAATTGCACTCAGCAAGTGAAAGGCTTACTGAGCTTACTGAGCCTTAGAAGTAGCGATGTGTTTGGACCAATATCCATACAGAGGAAAGTTTGATCCCTGACCGTGGATGGAAATTGAATCTTTGAATTAAAAGTGGAGTAGCACTTTAAAGAAACCAAAAATAATCGGTATTATTTATCGAAATACATAAAGATCTTGCTAATACATGCTACACATCTAAGTACAAACTCCCTGACGTCACATGAATGCAGTTCCCTCACTCCTCCCCCTTCTGACAACATGTGGTGACATCAGGGAGACTATGCTATCATATGTACATGTGCTTAGGCAGCCAGATCTTAGACATGTCGAGGCTTGTTGAAATTTTCACATGGAGATATGGACTGTACGTGTATCCAGTTGCTCTCAGGGAGAGGGCAGATGTGTACTTGTGGATCGTCAAGACCAGTTACAGAAGTCTCGGTCTGTACTGTTAGAGAACAAAAAGCGTGGTGTGTTTCAGCGTTATCTACATGGTAAATTTTCCAGGATGAGCTGACTGGTCTATTGCAGAAACTCCACTTGAGTTGTATAATACAGATATACAACAAATTTATATGTCAAACCGCAAACCCAGGAATAAAAAAAAAATGACATCAGTAACCATCTTATCAATTCTATAAAGTGCCAAGATGTGTATCTATGGGAAACTTTTACTTCTTCCTTGGCTAAAGAACATGGTGTGACCAATTTGGAACATACAGTTTACAACTACAGAATACACTGTGTGTTTGACTGATGGAAGACTGTCTATGTGTGTTAAATGCCAACAGACAGTATTTACAGTGTGCTCCACTGTACTTTATTCCAGTAACTTGAATGTGGTGTAAACTATAGAGTAGTTGCTATTTAGTGTTTGACAATGTTTTACAGTCTGTCTACTGGTGGATAATAAAGATACATGAAAGCTGACTGGTCTACAAGTCACCTTACTGACACTCAAAACCATGAAAAGATTCTAAATTACGTTACATCCACCTATAATTTTAATTATCTCCCTGTAAAGTATGTGGAAATTATTAATGCAGACTCCTGCAAGGATGACGTAAGTATCATTAATAGGTGTTAGACAGAGCTAGAGAAACGTATCTTTCTCAATTCAGGATATTGTTTTCCACAATACTGTCAAATGTAGATATTTCCAGATTATGATTCTTTCCATTTCTTTTTATTACGCAAGTTTGAATAAAGAGGAACATGTATCGAATAGACTTAAACCATTTCCTATCTAAGAAATTACACAGTTAAAGACAGTTAATATGTCATGTGCGTGCAATATAAAACTGATAATGGAAGAAGCCAAAGTATAAGAAAAACATAAACTGGAGTATTTGGTGAAGACGACTGCCATTAAGGAAGAATATAAACTGCTCTTGGATAAAAAAACATCCATTGCATATATGCAAACAAGGCTTACAAATTACTTTAAATAAAGCACATGGAAAAAATTTCTATACTGCTGGGGAATACCAGATATCAGAATTTACTTTAAATGGCGTAGAAACTGACTATATGACGGACCCAATGACATTTTGAAGATATTTGAGTAATCTATTTATGAATCTTCATTCCCATTCAAATATACTAAAAAACGATGTTTACCTCTAAATGTCGTGGTCTCGGTATCACGTAACAGAAAAGTCATTTGCAGTGTTTGATTCGATCTCTTTACTCAAAATACGCCAATTATTTTAGACGCAAATGATTATGCCCCGGCAATATCCCGAATCTTCATGAAAGCTTCCTTCTAGACACATCTCTGTCTGTTAAATAGAAGACACATCTGCTTGTCACAGGAAAACTGCATGATGAATAACTCTTAATCCACCTGATGATGGTATGACCCCCGAAACGCGTAGTGTTGTTTAAAATTAAAGTGACTAAAATACTTAATCGGTTATTATTTTGTGAAATCGCAGAGTGTAGAAAACTATTTGAAGAGTTTAATTATAGATATCTACTTAATGGTTGCGGCTAATAATGCTCAGTTTCATTGTGCACTACCGATATTTCACCCTTTCGTTACAGATATTTACTAAATCTGAATACGGATACAGTGCGAATACGAGTGCAGTGTGAAATCCACAGGTCGCTGGCTAGAGTTTCCAAATTGAATTTCTGATTTCGGAAGTGTGATAGAAGGGAAGCCTGACATCACACAGGAGTTAACCCTCCAGAGCGCAACTTGATCGTGTGCGCTCTTAGCGCGGATGGGCCGACGTCATCCGACGACACACGAAAACGCTCGATCGAGAATCTCCTTTCGCCGCCAAATATTTGCAGGGCCAACATCCAACGCCCGCCGCGCTACTTCATAAGCCTAATGGCTTCATTTGTCACTCGACTTCTTCGCTATACAAGCTGTCACGCCAGCTGGCGCGTGTACGGCGATACCCTGCCGGCTGCGCTTGAAGGGGATGACGTACGCTCTGCAACCAATAATAAAGGGGGCAGCTGGAAGTAACACCGACGATGCACACTTAGTTCCCACGTACTTGTTATTATCTTCGAGTTTTTTAAAAATTAGAATTTGTGTAACAGCGACAATTTTGCTGCATAAATTGGGAAGACAATGGTTCTATGTCTGTCCACCTTAGTTGAGATTTTCCATTGTTTCCCTGCACGCTTATGAGAAACTAACTTAGCGTCCGCAGCTTCGCTTGCATATACTGTATTTTCTTTAATCAAATTTTTATGTTGTTCGTAAACTGTATCACCTTCGAACTTTTCACGCTAGACGAGGTCATCGAAGCATGGTCTTTGCCGCACGTACTTTTGGCCAAAAAACGGTTCCTGTAGATGGGGTCTAAAGCTTTTGTTAATTGCGCTTTTGCTTTTTCTTGTAGTGGTATTGTCCCGAACACGTATCTTTCTATATCCAACTGAGAAGTTAAATATCAATTTTCATAGATCCAATTTTAATTTTTTTATACAACAATTTTTTTTATTTTCATCCGCTGTTTACCCCCTTAGTGGTTGAATTTTTAAAAATTCTGAAACACGTACTTTTCTATTTCTGACTGAAAAACTAGATATCAGTTCTCGAGTTCAAGCTTCGAAAGTGCCTTAATAATGATATATTTTCAAAAGCCTCGCATCCTCTGTTTCAGTCCCATGGGAGTGCAATTTCGACACCTACAGTTATCTGATAAACACCCTCTCCAAATCTCAAATTTCTTTCCTTAGCGGTTTGGGCTGGGAGATTATGAGTCAGTTAATCAGTATGGCCATATTCCATCCATTTAATGATTTAATTTCTTACCTGAGAAGCCAAATACCTATTGTCATAGATATAGTTTTAAAAATGTTTTCACAATGAAATATTTTCATAAAACATTTCACAGCCCTATTTTACCCCCTTAGGGGCTGCGTATCGAAAGTCAGAGAAACGCGTATTTTTAAAAAAAAATTCTAACAGGAAAGCCAAACACAGATTTTCATAGATTTACCTTCAAAAATGCTTGCATAATGAAATATTTCCATAGAACCTTTCATCACCTGTTCCACCCTCTTAGAGGTTCCGTTTCCAAAACAGTGAAACACTATTTTATGTACACTCGATGTATGAATTAAAAAAACGCCTTCAGTCACAATTTTTTGTGTTTTATTCAGTACACGATGCATTTCGGACCCTGTGGGTCCATCTTCAGGTGTAATTCGTCTTACTGCATGAATTACTTGTTCTCTTGAATGAGATGAAATGCGTACTCCTGTCACGAAAAGGTTTGATGTTAGGTTACGAACTTGGTAAGTCAGACGTGGAAAATATGTGTGAAATAGTGGAAAAGACGAATAGTGTAAACTTACCAAATAATCCAAGACAAGCGTTTTTAACGTTTTAGTAACAGTATAAGTTTTTTCCTCCTTCGTTTCCAAGCATATCACTTTATTCAAGAGGCACATTCGCAGATGTGCCTTCACTATGCTGAAGTGCGCGGGGCTACACAGCGCTGAAATCAAATGCTGCGACGAATAGGCATGGCAACATCATTAAGCATGGCCGACAGAACTTCTCGCAGGGATACGAGATAGGTTCGACCATCAGGTGGGTTCGGGAGATTTTTTTTTGCGTGGTGGGGAGGGGGGGGGGTCATCAGTGTTCTTACTCGTTTGATATGGCCCGCCATGAATTCCTCTCCTATGCCAACTTCTTCATTTCAAAGAACACTTGCAACCTACTTCCCCAATTATTTGCTGAATATATTAAAATCTCTGTCTTCCTTTATAGTTTTTACCCTCAACAGCTCCCTTTAGTATCGTGCAAGTAATCCCCTGATGCATTAACAGATATCATGTCATCCCGTCCCTTCTGCATGCCAGCGTTTTCCACATATTACTTTCCTCTCCTATTCTACGCCGAACCTCCTCATTCCTTATCTTCTCAGTCCACTAAATTTTCAACGTTCTCCTGTACCACCACATCTCAAATGCCTCGATTCTCTTCTGTTCCTGTTTTCCCACAGTCCATGTTTCACTATCATACAATGCTGTGTTGCAGACGTACATTCTCAGAAATTTTTTCTTGAAATTAAGGCCTATGTGTGACACTAATAGACTTCTTTTGGCCAGAAATTCCCTTTTTGCCAGTGCTAGTCTGCATTCGATGTCTTCCTTACTCCGTTCGTCATTGGTTATTTTGCTGCCTAGGTAGCAGAATTCATTAACTTCATGTGGTTCGTCACCATCAATCCTGGTGTTAAGTTTCTCGGTTTTCTCATTTCTGCTACTTCTCATCATTTTCGTCTTTCTTCGATTTGCTCTCAATCCATATTCTGTACCCATTAGATTGTTCATTCCTATCTACACATCGTGTAATTCTTCTTCACTTTCACTCAGGATAACAATTTCATCAGAGAATCGTACCATTGATACCCTTTCATCTTGAATTTTAATTCCACTCTTGAACCTTTGTTTCATTTCCATCAATGCTTCTTCGATGTGTAGACTGAACAGTAGGGGCGAAAGACTACATCAATGTCTTACACACTTTTAATCCCAGCACTATGTTCCACACTTTATTATTCCCTATTGGCTCTTCTACATATTGCATAATACTCGTCTCTCCATGTAGCTTATCCCCATTTTTTTTTTTTTAGAATTCTGAACATTTTGCATCATTTTACATTGTCGAACGACTTTCCCAAGTTGGCAAACCTTATGAATGTGTCTTGATTTTTATTTAGTCTTGCTAGAATTAGCAACCGCAACGTCAGAATTGCCTCTCTCGTGCCTTTACCTTCCATGAAGCCAAACTGATCGTCATCTAGCACATTCTCAATTTTCTTTTTCCTATCTTCTTATCAGTAACTTGGACGCACGAGCTGTTAAGATTGTGCAGTAATTCTCGCACTTGTCAGCTCTTGCAGTCTTATGAATTCTGTGGAAGATATTCCTCCGAAAGTTAGATGGTATGTCGCCAGACTCATACATTGTTCACACCAACGTGATTAGCCGTTTTGTTGCCACATGCCCCAATGATCTTAGAAATTCTGATGGAATGTTATCTATCTTTCTGCTTATTTGATCTTAAGTCCTCCAAAGCTCTTTTAAATTCTGATTCTGGTACTGGATCCCCTACCTCTTCTAAATCGACTCCTGTTTCTTCTTCTATCCCATTTGACAGATCTTCTCCCTCCTAGAGGTCTTCAGTGTCCTCTTTCCATCTATCCACTCTCTCCTCTGCATTTAACAGTGGAATTACGTTGCACTATTAATGTTTACCAGAATGTTTTAACGTCACCGAAGGTTCTTTTGGCTTTCCTGTACACTGAGTCAGTCCTTCCGACTATCATTTCTTTTTCGATTTATTCACATTTTTCGTCTTAGCTCCCCTGCACTTCTTATTTATTTCATTCATCAGAGACTTGTATTTCTGTATTCCTGAATTTCTCTAAACATTTTTGTTCTTCCTTCTTCTATCAGTCACCAGATGGTATATCTTATGCTACCCATGATTTCTTCGCGTTCGTCTTCTTTGTACCTATGTTTTTCTTTCCAACTTCAGTAATGCTCTTTGCAGGGGTGTCCATTCCTCTTCAACTGCACTGCCTGCTGAGTTATTCCTTATTGCTGTATCTATAACCTTAGAAAACTTCAAGCGTAGCTCGTCATCCCTTAGTACTTCCGTATCCCATCTCTTTGCGTAGTCATTCTTCCAGAACAATCTCTTTAATAATCTCTTTAACTTCAGCCTAGTCTTCATCTCTACTACATTGTGATCTGAGCCTTACAGTCCGGTATCTGATTTCTGAATCTGTCTATGATGTAGTCTAATTGAAATCTTCCCGTATCATCCGGTCTTTTCCAACTACACTTACTCCTCCTGTGATTCTTTAACAGACTGTACGCAATTACTAGCTGATATTTATTGCACAACTCAATTAGTTTTTCTCCTCTCACATTTCCTTGCCCCAAGCTCATATTCTCCTGTAACCTTTTCTTCCACTCTTTCCCCTACAACTGCACTCCAGTCCCCATGACTATTAGATTTTCATCTCCCTTTATGTACTGCACTACCCTTTCAATATCCTCATGTACTTTCTCTATCTCTTCATCTTCAGCTTGCGACGTTGGCATGTACTATATATCTGAACTATCGTTGTCGGTTTCTCATGGTCCAAAATAACAGATACCACACATTAATATAATTTGATAGGCCTGTCTGGCCAATGAAGCCACCTGCTTCAGAGCGAATGCACAAATACGTCGGGCCTCCTGTGGGAATCTCAGAAGAGAGAATATGGGGGAAATGGAGAGAGGCTGCGAATAGACGGTGCTCGATGGGAGTGTGGAGCGGCCATGAGGCGAGAGGAGATAGTCCGTGCAGTTGTGGTAACACTGGGTCTCAGATGGCGAAGCCGGCATGGTAGCTCAGCGTGTTCTGTCAGAGGGTTAATAGCCCTCTGCAAAAAAAAAAAAAAAAAAAAAAAAAAAAAAAAAAAAAAAAAAAAAAAAAAAAAAAAAAAAAACTTCCGAAAGGAACAAATGCAAAGAAAAATAACGAACAAAAAGAGATTAAAAATAATAAAAAAGAACACGCAGTGGTTACCGTACCTGCCTAGGAAGCGGGAGACCTCGGGTTCGAATTCCGGTCCGGTACACATTTTCACTCGTCGCCGCCTTTCTTTTCCTTTCTTCCCCTGTCCACCTTCAATTTACGTATATTATACGATCCCGTTACGTGCCGTTGAGGCACTGGAAAAGTAATAGATAATGTGCCAGGAAAACTTTCCTCGCTCATCCAGTAATATTAGAAATTCAACTTAGCGCTCAACAAAGCGATAATAACAATCAAACATACACGGCGTAACTAATACTGCAGTGCGACACAAATGATCACTGCATAGATTGGCTGAAGTTTCAAAGGAGCATGAAAAGTTCTAAGCATCACGGGCGAGATGCCTTCAGAACATAGGGGGGGTCTTCAAAATGTGAATAAAATAGTGGTGTACAGGGCTTAATTTAGGCCGAAACACACCGGAACGGCGTTTCGCCACCTCCGAGGGAAGATTTTTGTAGAACCGAGTTGACCAAGTCCGCACCGGAGATGAAAGTAGTACACTTATGTTAAAACGTTATGTAAAACAGAATTCGCCGCTGCGCAGGCGCCGGTGAGCCTAACAGTGATTGGCCTGTCTGTTACGAGTGTCAATTTGCAGTTGCTGTCAAAACTGCAATGTGCGTTGACTGACCACTCTGTAATTGTGCTCTTCCCATTTGTAATCTGCTGAGAGATTGGTGTATATGATCGTTCATCTTACGCTTTTGCAAAGTGTTACTTATGTACGTATACTGTAGTTTTCCTGTTTTTCGATATAAAATATGCCTTTCTTTTCTTTGGTGAGCTCTTTTCTCATATTCTTCATTCGCGGCAAATGAATGTTGTAATAAATACTATGTATGGATATTGACCTATGATGGTTTCCGAGCCGCATCAAGATAAAGAACAAAAACTTGTAGCAGCTCTAAAACGAAATTCATGATCTTAGGGAATATGCAACCAGCAAAATCAACACATCGAATATACCATCCTGGATTTTACATCGCTGACTCAGACGTTTCCGTCTAACATATATTTCACGGATTCATCAATCGTACTCGAAAAAGTAGTACACTTATGTTAAAACGTTATTTAAAATAGAATTCGCCGCTGCGCAGGCACCGATGAGCGTAACAGTGATTGGCCTGTCTGTTACGAGGAACTAGTTTTTTGCTACTGGATGTATCAGCTCTTATTTTGTTTTCATTAATCGTGACAAAGGCCAAAAATCTGTAAAACATACTTTTATAATCTTTGGTTAAATGTACTGTACACGGTGATAATCGCTGCTGCCGATCTACGATACGTTATAAACGAGACAACAATGGGTAGTTAGCTCTGTAGTTACATTTCTTACATTCATTTTTGAAAAAAGTTACTGTAACATTGGAAGTTTGTGTTAAAATGAATTTTAATTACGTTTGGGACATAATTTTTTTTAATTTGCCTTAATTTGAATTCGTGTTAACCCATTAAATTTACCTCCTGGACAAAATTCTTTTCGCGTTAACCATGAGTTCGTCTTGAACGATTTCGCGCTAATGAGGTTAAATAGTTAAATAGTAATGCCGTACTATAGTGATTAAAATTTTATTTTATTAAATGCGCACTTAATAAAATCTACATTGATTGATTTTTTTTTTCATCGCCCTTTCCATACCAGATGTGTTGGCTGGAAGAGATCTCTTCCTGATATGAGCTCACTGTTGAAAACAAATTTAATGTATGACCATCTTGTTAAATGTGTACGATAAAAAATTTAATTAATACACTCTTCGCGAAGCTCGTTAAATTAATCCATGTACATTCACCTAATATGGGAGAACTTTTATATATAAAATTATGAAATGTATTTTCTTATAAAAGTGCGTACTGTGTACGTACAAACACAGCGAAAGCGCTGCTCGCATATATTTACCTAGTACAATTTGTTCGACTAGACGATAGATCTAGATGAAACTTTTCACACGCCGCTGCTCTCGAGCGACAAGCATCGCATGCGTACCCTTAAGCTAAACCTATGGTTTGTTACCATAATTCAAATAACATCATGTCGTACATTTCCGCGACGACGTGTAATGATACTTACGAGTCCCACGTTACACAGCATAGATCGCTACGTAACGCGACCTAAAGTAGAAACAAGAAGTACATTTTGCGCGAAGATAAATAAGTATTTAGTACTTACCACTGAAAATAAATCACTCACAGAATCTGATTGCCGAGAAAATGAAGAAATTTTGGACAATTTGTTTATAACTTCCTCCTTTTTCTGTTTATTTCTTCTTTTCGTAGCTCCACTCGGGTAATCTTTCTTTCACTCTTTTCTTTTACAATTAAACTTGTTAACGAACAAATAATGACTAGATTTACAATGTTTGAACGTCATGAACCGCGTGCACAGATTGAAATAAACGTGTATAGATTGGTTTCATTGAACTGGAAAGGAAAAATAAAGTAATTATTGTTGTCTGCTGACGTGCGCTGTGGGAAATCTGAGACGTTCAGTGTTGCCAATATTTGGAGGTCCGGTTAATTAAGCGTTTAGTGCACGGCCTAAGACTTAAGTGATCACCTTGAGTGAGAGTGTGGAAAAAATTTTACGAATTTTCACACAGTCTTATCAGAATTTTTACTAATACAGGGGCCCCGTATCATTGATACGGTTGATACGGCGGTAGCTACGCCCCTGTGGGCGACCAGCATCCAGCTTGTGCACATGGAAGAAGCCGGTTTCGCGCAATCGGCGATGCAGGGTGGTGAATAATGTGTGGCACGGCATCCTTCTATCGGGATGTTTTGCACGGTACAGTCCTACGAATTCTCGTCCACTGCAGTTGGCCGCGCCAGAAATCAAATGCACCTCAGCCATTTCGCGGTACGTGCAGTTAGCCATGTTACTCCCATTGCTTCCACGGCGTGAATAGCGACGGTCGTGTTTGTACAGGAACGCCCTCTCCTGGCCGTAGCACCCTCTCGTGGGGTTTGCGACCCACGGTTCCTATGTGGTTACGTATCCTTATTGTATGACCAATATGCCACGTCAGTTTGTAAACGTTTTACTGGGTCACCCTGTAACCTTGTGTAGTCTTTCAAATTGCTTTTCACTGGAAAATTTACTTTGCTTTCGCCAAGCGCAAAAGTAAATGTCGGTTTCTCATAAAAATGCAAATAATAGCGAATTCAAGTGAAACTACAGGGTGTTTCAAAAATGACCGGTATATTTGAAACGGCAATAAAAACTAAACGAGCAGCGATAGAAATACACCGTTTGTTGCAATATGCTTGGGACAACAGTACATTTTCAGGCGGACAAACTTTCGAAATTACAGTAGTTACAATTTTCAACAACAGATGGCGCTGCAAGTGATGTGAAAGATATAGAAGACAACGCAGTCTGTGGGTGCGCCATTCTGTACGTCGTCTTTCTGCTGTAAGCGTGTGCTGTTCACAACGTGCAAGTGTGCTGTAGACAACATGGTTTATTCCTTAGAACAGAGGATTTTTCTGGTGTTGGAATTCCACCGCCTAGAACACAGTGTTGTTGCAACAAGACGAAGTTTTCAACAAAGGTTTAATGTAACCAAAGGACCGAAAAGCGATACAATAAAGGATCTGTTTGAAAAATTTCAACGGACTGGGAACGTGACGGATGAACGTGCTGGAAAGCTAGGGCGACCGCGTACGGCAACCACAGAGGGCAACGCGCAGCTAGTGCAGCAGGCGATCCAACAGCGGCCTCGGGTTTCCGTTCGCCGTGTTGCAGCTGCGGTCCAAATGACGCCAACGTCCACGTATCGTCTCATGTGCCAGAGTTTACACCTCTATCCATACAAAATTCAAACGCGGCAACCCCTCAGCGCCGCTACCATTGCTGCACGAGAGACATTCGCTAACGATATAGTGCACAGGATTGATGACGGCGATATGCATGTGGGCAGCATTTGGTTTACTGACGAAGCTTATTTTTACCGGACGGCTTCGTCAATAAACAGAACTGGCGCCTATGGGGAACCGAAAAGCCCCATGTTGCAGTCCCATCGTCCCTGCATCCTCAAAAAGTACTGGTCTGGGCCGCCATTTCTTCCAAAGGAATCATTGGCCCATTTTTCAGATCCGAAACGATTACTGCATCACGCTATCTGGACATTCTTCGTGAATTTGTGGCGGTACAAACTGCCTTAGACGACACTGCGAACACCTCGTGGTTTATGCAAGATGGTGCCCGGCCACATCGCACGGCCGACGTCTTTAATTTCCTGAATGAATATTTCGATGATCGTGTGATTGCTTTGGGCTATCCGAAACATACAGGAGGCGGCGTGGATTGGCCTCCCTATTCGCCAGACATGAACCCCTGTGACTTCTTTCTGTGAGGACACTTGAAAGACCAGGTGTACCGCCTGAATCCAGAAACAATTGAACAGCTGAAGCAGTACATCTCATTTGCATGTGAAGCCATTCCGCCAGACACGTTGTCAAAGGTTTCGGGTAATTTCATTCAGAGACTACGCTATATTATTGCTACGCATGGTGGATATGTGGAAAATATCGTACTATAGAGTTTCCCAGACCGCAGCGCCATCTGTTGTTGAAAATTGTAACTACTGTAATTTCGAAAGTTTGTCTGCCTGAAAATGTACTGTTGTCCCAAGCATATTGCAACAAACGGTGTATTTCTATCGCTGCTCGTTTAGTTTTTATTGCCGTTTCAAATATACCGGTCATTTTTGAAACACCCTGTAAAACAGGATGTCTACTTCACAAGTTTCAAGACATTCGTGCAGCAGAACATCACGCAGCACGCTGCAACGCGTAGCTTTGGTTCATATTACATTTCACAATACACGAGTGCATTTGTGAATCATTCCTTACTCTAAGATGAAACTGAGGCAATCGATCTTTTCTTTTGCAGTCTGTTCATCTTGTACGTGCGCCTAACGTGCTCTGTCTACTTTGATGGGAAGTACAAAACAAGTTCTTGTAAAAAAAGGGATAAATGCCTAAGATGTACAGTTATATTGTTAATTATTGAACTTCGGACGTCTCAGAAGTTTAAACTGTTGCTGCATAGTGTCGCATGCAGTAGAGCGGCGCAGAGTAGGGTGCAACTCACTGAGTCTAAGCTTCGTGTAATCAGTACGGCTTACTCGTTCATTAAATGGTTTTCTCATGTGGCTGCCACTGTCGGTAGATCGACACTAGCAGAATCTGGGTATACATTGGTAAATAAAATGTTTTTAGTCTGTAATTTTTGGTCGGCATCTGAGCAGGCATTAAACAGTTGTCACTATATAGAAAAATTTAATATATTGTAGAGCAAACTCCCCATATGATTTAAGACATCGTACTTAAATACCAACATAAAATACCAGTATAATCCTATTACAATTTTATCTGATCTTCTAACAAAAAGGCATATGAAAGGTAACGCTTTCTCAAGTCTTTCAAGCATAGCAGTAGAGCTACACACACCGACAAACAGCAACAGATGGTGAACAGACATTGTAGTAAGTGAGTCGTAGCGTCGTTTTCGAGTAGCCCTAAAGGATGTGTCCCATATTCTTTTCCTGACCATACTCGCACAATGAGGATGCAGCCAGACCAATACGGCGGAGATGCATCCTGTAAGAGCCTTGATACGTTTTTACTTTTGTGCCATGCCAGCGTTAAGTCAGATTATTTATATCATTCTCGCAATTCTTCCACACTTGCTACTTTTCCATTTTAGCTATATTTGTGAAGACTACTACTTCGTAGCTTTGTAAGCAGTTATCGAGTATTTAGCTGTATAAAAAGACAGAATACATTACAGTCACGAAACGTGAACACAGTGGTGTGAATGTAGATTAACGGTATGATAGTTAACCAGAAAAAGCTGCTTCACATATGAAAATTGCAAATTATTTATATGATGTGGTTCTGTTTGTTTTAGTTTGCAGACGGTTTGGCAAATGGTTGGCTGGCATAAGGTGGGAAAGAGTACAAGGATATAACGCTGGCCAAAGAATCGTACTCAAGACATACTATTGAGAACTACTGACGTTTATTTATAACTAAATAAAAATGAAAAGTAGAAATAAAGTTATTAAAAAGATATGATGGATAAAAATGATAAAAGTCAAAAATAAAAATAAAATGTAAAGTTTTGGGGGTGTAAGCAATGTAAATAATCCTACTTGTCAGTGCAGAGACTACGACTGAAATACTGAAGTACTTTTGCTCTGATTTGCTGTAAACAGACTATGATAAAAGTTATCCGAGATACCTTCAGTGTTTATTGTTCACTTTTTGTAAATTGTAAATCTTACCTGATTGATTCTTAAGATATAATTTACAGCTATGGTACCCACAATGACGAATTTACATTCCGAAGGTATTCGTTGAATTCTTACTTTCCTATGGTTATAGCGAGTTCTCTGACAAAATACACTGTTTTTTTTTGTTTTTTTTTTGTTTCCGTTACATTTTCACGTGGAGGGAAACTTCCAGAAATTCACTTGTTATACAGAACCTGCAAAATGCATGCTTGTTACACGCTACAACTTTGTCGTGCAGTTGTTGACGTCCACTTGTTTTTGTGCTTTGTTTGTTTTCTGTCAGCCGTGCCGGCCGAGAGGATGTGATGTGAATGAAACGCACTGTGTGTGTGTGTGTGTGTGTGTATGAGAACGACAGGAAGAGAGAGAAAGAGTAAGTATGTGTGTGTGTGTGTGTGTCAGATAGAGAGAGAGAGAGAGAGAGAGAGAGAGAGAGACGTAGGCGGTACACATACGTTTGAGTGTGCTTAGTGGGTGGAATATTGGTTTTATATTCGTGCTCTTTACCGTAGGCAAAGTGTACGAGTGCATGAAAACACACACACACATAGAAATGCACACACAAATAAATGTCAACATTTCCGTTTCTCTTTACACCTGATTAAAGGTGCTGTCTTCATTTCGAGAAATGGATACCAAATTTCCCACTGATAAGGCTTGACTGTAAAGCATACTGGCACCCAGCAATCGTAATTGAGGGTTTCCGTTTTTTTTTCCTTGGGTTAATGAATCTACTAGCCTTGACGTTCCAACTACCCTCAAGCCCTTCACCCTGCCATTCTCGCATACCTGAGATAGCATCCCGGGTTCGTAATTAGAAACACGCATTTTATAATAATTATCTTACACTCTTTAAGTTGGGTGTTGAAATTTGGTTCAGTGTGACTCTAATCTGAATGAAATGGGAAAGTGGTGTCATCATTTCAGGGAAGATTGCTTTTAAACTGCGTTGAGTTATAACAGAACCCCATCTAGAGAAATTATTCATTTCAGAATCGATCAGTGATCCAGAAAACTTTAAAAGTTAACACTAAGTAAACGTGTCTCATACAAAGTTTGTTTCAGCTAACATGTGACCCAATTTCGAAGAGGTCAAGGACTATAAGAATGCCGCGTTCGATGGGAGAAACACGCTACCACCAGAGACGTCGTTTGTTGGGCGAGGATATTACTTGACAGCTTATTTATATTGTACAAATCTTTGATAGATTTCAATACTTATATGTTCTTTTATTATCTTAGCCAACGACCTTGCCGCAATGGCAACACCGAAGTTAAGCGCTGTCGGGCTGGACTAGCACTTGGGTGGGTGACCATCCGGTCTGCCAAGCGCTGTTGACAAGCGGGGTGCACTCGGTCCTTGTGAGGCAAAGTGAGGATCTACTAGAGAAGTAGCAGCTCCGGTCTCGTAAACTGACATACGGCCGGGAGAGCGGCGTGCTGATCACATACTCCGCCGTAGCCGCATCCGGTGACGCCTGTGGGCTGAAGATGACACGGCGGACGGTCGGTACCGTTGGCCCTTCCAAAGCCTGTTCAGATGGAGTGTAGTTTAATTTATTATCTTATCTAGATGAGAACAAGAGCTGTTGTAGAGATATGCATAGAATGTGACAGGTAATACGGAACGATAATTCATTTTCTCGAGCATAGAAGTTTTACTGAAAATGTAACAATGCATGACGGACAGAGATTTTCTTTTTTGTCTCTAAATTTTTTAACCGACGCAGCCAGGGAGTAGATGTAAAGGACAGCGAAGTCGTATCGAATGAAGAAAAATGCAATTATGAGCTGCAGAACTGTAATGGAAGCTTGTTTGCTATCGGACTGTTATTGCTAGGGTGTGCACTGTCCTCTCAAGTAAAGTTATTTCTGATTAATTCCGCTGCGCCTTTAACTAAGGCCGTGTACATTTTCCTTAAATGTGGTTTTTAAAGTTTTCTCATGTATGAAAATATTTCATTATTGTAGTTATTGCCAATGCGTTGTACGATCCCGAGCTCAGGGTGGGTGAAAGGGTTGTGAAATCATTATGTTTGTTGTTACGTGTATGCTCGTTTCTTGTTTGAGATGTTTCCTGTACCAATCTGTAATCAGAGTGTTCGTTATGTAGCATAATGTGTGGCCTGGGGGAGTTTTGTGCCCACTTGTGACAGCCTTTGCAATTAACGGTATTTATTTGGTGACAGATACTTATTTAATGAAAAGCATTGTAATAAACTGTCGTCAATTTTCACTGTTTGAAGTAAAATTACTGGAGGACGAAATGAACTGTTTAATAGTTCATTAGTGTGTCTGGTTGCATTGATTGTATAAAACACACCATATACAAACTTTTTCGAGAGAACACCACATACTCATGCTCCACACTCCTTTCACCAACAACCCATCGATCACACCATTCAACAGCCCCAACCAGAGTCTCATTCCTGACTCACTGGGGTAGACATTATACACTCCTGTAAATGGAAAAAAGAACACATTGACACCGGTGTGTCAGACCCACCATACTTGCTCCGGACACTGCGAGAGGGCTGTACAAGCAATGATCACACGCACGGCACAGCGGACACACCAGGAACCGCGGTGTTGGCCGTCGAATGGCGCTAGCTGCGCAGCATTTGTGCACCGCCGCCGTCAGTGTCAGCCAGTTTGCCGTGGCATACGGAGCTCCATCGCAGTCTTTAACACTGGTTGCATGCCGCGACAGCGTGGACGTGAACCGTATGTGCAGTTGACGGACTTTGAGCGAGGGCGTATAGTGGGCATGCGGGGGGCCGGGTGGACGTACCGCCGAATTGCTCAACACGTGGGGCGTGAGGTCTCCACAGTACATCGATGTTGTCGCCAGTGGTCGGCGGAAGGTGCACGTGCTCGTCGACCTGGGACCGGACCGCAGCGACGCACGGATGCACGCCAAGACCGTAGGATCCTACGCAGTGCCGTAGGGGACCGCACCGCCACTTCCCAGCAAATTAGGGACACTGTTGCTCCTGGGGTATCGGCGAGGACCATTCGCAACCGTCTCCATGAAGCTGGGCTACGGTCCCGCACACCGTTAGGCCGTCTTCCGCTCACGCCCCAACATCGTGCAGCCCGCCTCCGGTGGTGTCGCGACAGGCGTGAATGGAGGGACGAATGGAGACGTGTCGTCTTCAGCGATGAGAGTCGCTTCTGCCTTGGTGCCAATGATGGTCGTATGCGTGTTTGGCGCCGTGCAGGTGAGCGCCACAATCAGGACTGCATACGACCGAGGCACACAGGGCCAACACCCGGCATCATGGTGTGGGGAGCGATCTCCTACACTGGCCGTACACCACTGGTGATCGTCGAGGGGACACTGAATAGTGCACGGTACATCCAAACCGTCATCGAACCCATCGTTCTACCATTCCTAGACCGGCAAGGGAACTTGCTGTTCCAACAGGACATTGCACTTCCGCATGTATCCCGTGCCACCCAACGTGCTCTAGAAGGTGTAAGTCAACTACCCTGGCCAGCAAGATCTCCGGATCTGTCCCCCATTGAGCATGTTTGGGACTGGATGAAGCGTCGTCTCACGCGGTCTGCACGTCCAGCACGAACGCTGGTCCAACTGAGGCGCCAGGTGGAAATGGCATGGCAAGCCGTTCCACAGGACTAAATCCAGCATCTCTACGATCGTCTCCATGGGAGAATAGCAGCCTGCATTGCTGCGAAAGGTGGATATACACTGTACTAGTGCCGACATTGTGCATGCTCTGTTGCCTGTGTCTATGTGCCTGTGGTTCTGTCAGTGTGATCATGTGATGTATCTGACCCCAGGAATGTGTCAATAAAGTTTCCCCTTCCTGGGACAATGAATTCACGGTGTTCTTATTTCAATTTCCAGGAGTGTAGATATACTCTATATTTTTCGCCTATCGCCAAAAACCAAAGAGCTTCGGGGAGCAAAAGGGAAACTTTGAGCTCATATTTGCAACACTGCAGTGGTACCAAAACTGGCGCAAAGATGTTAAACTGTGCAGCAGTAACGGAAATTCACTTACCATGCAGCAGGGTTCACCAATATGGCGACTTTGACAGCTGCAGGAGGAGTTTCGCTATCACTATGTGTCACTACCAAAATAAACTCCTTCGGCAAGTTCCGTTATCAAACAAAATCGTGACATGGAATTTTGGGGAGACTTCTTCATCTTTGAAAAATAAAAAGTCTAAGCTGGGTTGTTCCGCTTGTATGTATTCCTGAAACGATAAATATCGTATGGCATTGTTGGCTGGAATATCCCAAGGAGTGCCTTCAGCCACCTTGATGCTGAGCGACTGATGACCCAGTATTTTGGTCCCTTTATATCCCAAACCCACCAACCAACCTTGATGCGGCTAACTCACTTGCATCCATAGTCTTCAATTACTTGTCGGATGCTTTCCAGTCTTTGTTTTATCCACAGTTGTTACTGTCTACAACTCCCTGTAAGTGCCATGGAGTTAAACCTTGATATCTTAACAGAGGTCGTTCCATTGTCCCTTCTTTTCATTGTTTCACACATGCTCATTTCTCCTCGCCGATTCTGTAGAGAACTTCCTCATTTCTTACCATAGCAGTCCATCTAATTTTCAGAATTCTTCTAAGGCACCACGTCTCCGATGCTTTGATTATATTCCCTACCAGTTTTTGTCTGTTAGGAATACTACATGTAGCATCGCTCGGCCGCCCTATTCTGCCGAGTTTTGAGCCGTTGCTGCTAGTTTCGAATAGATTCATCGCTATTTCTTTATCTTTGATTCTCTGCACACTCGTGATTTTTATTGATTGAGCGGCCATCTCTCGGCGAGGTCCTAAATTCCTACGAGCTTAAGCAGCGCGTGTTGCTTTCGGCAAGCGTCGCTGCATGGCTTCCCTACTCCTGGCTTCTTTCCGCGCCTGCAGGTTTTGGTTCGTACAGGCGAAATCTGTTATGGGCTGCACGACCAGCTTGATACAACTAATCAAAGAAACTTGCACAAAGTAAACGCGTTTCTTCCGTCAGATATTGTGTTGTGTGTGTTGTCATGGTATATATGTACAACAGTACTGGATCGAAGCATTGTAATTGTTTTCTTCTGGATTTGTATTGCCAACATGACTGAGACTAATTTTGAAAAAAGGATGCAACTTTTTATTCAGTTAATTGTGCTTCAAGGCCTGGTTCACTGTGGCAACCAAATCTGATTTGGTTTTTGTAAGAGAAAAATTTACTGTAGAGTTTTATTTGATCTTTGTCCAACCAGTGTACCTTGATTTTGATGTTATTAATTAGAGTCACATTATATAGTCTTGAGATTTATAAAGCAAATCCAGGGTTAATTAATTGTTTAAAGTAAACTTTAATTAATTGTTTAATTAAATTGTTGTTTTCTGAATGATTATGATAAATATATATTTTTGTTTGAAATTAGGTGATGAGTGCTGTTGAACAACTTGGCGACGAGTCTTTCCATGTGAATGATTTCCTTGAATTTCCTTAGGGCGTAATTGGCTCTTTTCATCTTTTGGTCTTTGACTTTTTGTGGTGATGTTTGAAGTGTGTCTTGTGCCATACTACATCAAGAACCTTAACTCAGCCCAAGATAAAAATCGAAGAGGAAATCGCCAGTCCAGACACCATCTCAAGTATACTTACGGTGTATACAACAAATGTGACGAAAAGAGTGTAAGATCTTACTACCTAACTTTACTGATATTTATGCCTGGCAAGAATGTGAATAGAGCACTTGTGTCCGCTCCGCCATATTCGGTGGAGAGGGCACAAGGAAGAATTATGATAATGGGATACTTGAATCTATACTTCCGTAAAATATTTATCTGAGCTCTAATTATTTAACAGGGCGCTACTCACAGCCTTGTTAGAACAGGATTGCGTAAGGTGCTTTTAGAAGTCGTTAAAACTGATGTCCAGGTGGAGCGTTCATACTGACAAAAAAAACATAAACTTAATTCCAGGGATTGTATTTCGTGTTATCACATTAAAATATTGCTCAAGGATAGCTTTTCTGTAGCGAAATTTAATTAAAAGAAACCTTTGAATTAAAGAAATTACTTCCCTTTTTTAAATGTAACAGTCTTTGTTTTACTGAGAATTGGCCAATGTCTGAACTGAACTGAATGTCCTTAGATTTTACTTTAATACCACATAAGTTAATATGTTCACTTTCTTGTCCTTAATAATTATGGTGTAAGTCTCTTAAAGCATCTGTTGATGACGGAATGCAATGTAATCATAATGAAATTATTCCTATGCAAGATGTCTGCTAAGAATGATCTGTTGTTCGACCGTTATTGTGGTTTATCCTGTGTGCTGAAAATCTTACAAATGATGTCTTCTCTATGAAGATCACTATACACTTGTAAGAAAAATGCATAAATTAACATATATTATTCAAAATTCTGAACTTACAATGTGAGATGGTCGCCGTAGCGTGCTTTAGCTTCAAGACTAGAACACAGTGTGAGTAATAAGGCTGGTCGTTCTAGTGTCTTTCGCCAGCAAGTAAAAGAACAAGTATGTTGGCACCATTATTATTTCATTTCATCATAAATTACCATCATGACAGCTAACTGCACGTGCATTTTCAGAGTTTTTTAAAATTTTCGTTATCCTTGGTTTTCTGTCAGACTTGTCATAACACGATTTGATATTTTGTACCATGTATTGGTACAGCACTATGCAAAACCTAAAACAATAAGTTACCAAGAACTGCAGAAAACGGACAGGGCTTCAGTCATATAATTTTCGTAAAATCATGCCTGATGCAACTTGCGGCAGTATGTCACATTTTTCGGATCTGAAATAAAGTTTTAAAACGTTTCTTCCTTTTTTTCTCTAATTATCTTAAGTGTATGAATACATAGTTTTGCGGCGGCGTATACTGATAATTTCTCTCGAGCTTCCATCGGCATGAAGTGTTTAATAACTGACAAGCTTTCGAGCGAGTGCTCCTTGGGTATTGGTAAGTGTCCTGTGTCGTATTCTTGTTGCTGCCATCCTTATATAGGGGCTACAAATAGAGTGCTGGGACTTAGGACAAGTGCTACAGCAAAACTGTTCAAGATAATGAAATTATTTAAATGCCAAAAAAATGAGAGAAAAACGAAGTTTTTCATATCTTACAAAGTTTCGATGTGAGCTCTGCTTACTTCTCTGCAGACATCAAAACGGTACTCGATTTTATGTTATGTGCTTTGTGGCATTTCTAGTGCTACAATAGTGATGGCTGTTGAAATTCTCTCGCACAGGCGACTCGATTTCGAATTTTTTCTGCATGGGGAGTTTTTTTTATGTATAGTCCTGTGAGGCCAGGAAATGGACTCATCCCTGCCTATCTAACCATTTGGAAACCTGTTGTTCAGCATAATGCGCCATATTACATGAAAATGACACACTGACCAGCTCATTGTTCAGTTTCTGAGATCTGAGTAAAAACAAAGAGTTGAAGCATATTAAGATAAGCTCTGCCTGCAATTGTTCGTTCAGCATAAAAAGAAAGGGCCTGTAACTTGGTCATAAAGTAACACACATCATACATTCACTTCTGGAGAATCACGGACATATCTGTGTACAACAGTAGTAGTGTGTCTATGCCAATTCTAAGACAATGAGTATTTCCAAGTCAAATTTCGAGAATGCCAACCAAAGACATAACTTCTCAGTTCCCCAACTAAAAAATTTATTTTCCCCATTACAAAAAAAAATTACCTAAATGTAATGGAAACAGAAATGAATAAGAAAGTTGAGCTATTTAAAAAAATTGGAAAATTATAGCAAAGGAAATCTTAATTAAAAAAAAAGAAAAATTCAAGATTTTTAAAAAACTCTTTGCCTATATTGAAAAACCAAACTGTTGTTTTCTAATTTAAAAATTTAAAAACATACAAAATTATATTCTTTATAAATAAAATCCATCGAGTCTCATATGTCATCTAAAATCTCAGAAGGTACATTTAATTCAAAATGTTTAATTAAAGAAATCATATTGCCTTCTCTATAAAACGAATTAAATAAAAAACGATGAAGAAAGCTTAGCTCTCTAACGGCTTAGAAAGCTATTGTAAAGGAGGATATGGATGGAGTGTAAAGATTTAGAAAATTATACTAAAGAAATGGTTAATCAAAAGTGACTAGAGAAGATCTTTTTGAATTTATTGATTATTTTAGTAAAAAAGAAATGAATAAAGAAATGAAGAAGACAGAACTAAAATCTAAAACTTTAAAAATACTTCGAACAGTTGCCAAAACAGAAACACTGAAGAATATTTGTTGTTGTTGTTGTGGTCTTCAGTCCTGAGACTGGTTTGATGCAGCTCTCCATGCTACTCTATCCTGTGCAAGCTTCTTCATCTCCCAGTATCTACTGCAACCTACATCCTTCTGAATCTGCTTAGTGTATTCATCTCTTGGTCTTCCTCTACGATTTTTACCCTCCACACTGCCCTCCAATGCTAAATTTGTGATCCCTTGATGCCTCAAAACATGTCCTACCAACGGATCCCTTCTTCTACTCAAGTTGTGCCACAAACTTCTCTTCTCCCCAATCCTATTCAATACCTCCTCATTAGTTACGTGATCTACCCACCTTATCTTCAGCATTCTTCTGTAGCACCACATTTCGAAAGCTTCTATTCTCTTCTTGTCCAAACTAGTTATTGTCCATGTTTCACTTCCATACATGGCTACACTCCATACAAATACTTTCAGAAACGACTTCCTGACACTTAAATCTATACTCGATGTTAACAAATTCCTCTTCTTGAGAAACGCTTTCCTTGCCATTGCCAGTCTACATTTTATATCCTCTCTACTTCGACCATCATCGGTTATTTTACTCCCTAAATAGCAAAACTCCTTTACTACTTTAAGTGTCTCATTTCCTAATCTAATTCCCTCAGCATCACCCGACTTAATTTGACTACATTCCATTATCCTCGTTTTGCTTTTGTTGATGTTCATCTTATATCCTCCTTTCAAGACACTGTCCATTCCGTTCAACTGCTCTTCCAAGTCCTTTGCTGTCTCTGACAGAATTACAATGTCATCGGCGAACCTCAAAGTTTTTACTTCTTCTCCATGAATTTTAATACCTACTCCGAATTTTTCTTTTGTTTCCTTTACTGCTTGCTCAATATAGAGATTGAATAACATCGGGGAGAGGCTACAACCCTGTCTTACTTCTAGCGTTAAAAGGTTTTTTGGGCTTTTAACATTTAACCAAATATAACATTGATGTTGATAATTCATGGCAATGTTTGCCGACAAGATAAAGAATGCAACCTTTTAACACTAGATTGCGTACTCACGGCAGTTCTCCTTGGCCGTTTCTTGGTACGACTTGGAAAAAGAGAAAAATTAATGAATGATCGATGATGCGTCGGTTCTCGATTGTGTTTAGGAGACGTACGGATTGATTGCGTGAAAATAGTTTCTCAAATGACCTCTTAACCCGGATTGCTTTCACGCAATCAGACTCTTCAATGAAGTTACCTAAGGGACCTATTTGAATAATAAAAAAAATTGGAAATGAATGCAAAACAGTGAAATTTTGTAAAAAAAGTTGTCAGATCGTAAATTGAGCACGTTAATGGTCTCCCAAATACAATCGACACACCGCGATAAAGAGCGAACCTGTAACAAAGTTCATTTAAACATAAACATTATTTGTGGTTAATTTAAAGAAAAGAATAAGCATAGATTTTCTGTACAGTGGAGGAAAAGTATATTCTCAAAGAAGAAAGGCGTTAAACTATAAACATTACCAAATTTACAATGAATACAAAACTTACATTTTTATGTTTTTCTCATACATGGAGCAGTCCAACAATCGCTGCTTCTGTATGTGTGATATTTTGCAAAAATTAAATGTCCTGGCGTGCGCGTAAGTATTTTTTATCGTCACAAAGTTTACAAAAGCGTTTTTGTTTTCTTGGTGATAACGTGGTTTTTCACACCAAAAGAAATATAACTTGTAGCGGTGCTACACAACACGTCTTAACAAGTCGGCAACCAAACATCAAAGGTAATGAAGTACATGTTAACATGTCGGCGACCAGAAGTACAACTAACTATAAAGACTCTAGAATTTTCCTAACCAATGATAAATTGTTCTTTCTTCTGTTTCGCAGCTTCTTGCTATCAAGCGCTGCGGCAATGATTTTAAATATCTGCGCCCAGCGAGTCATAGTATTTAAAAGTACCTTTTAAACGCTGGCCGCGCGTCTTGGTATAGGCGCACGTTATAAACAGATTTCGTTTCTTTACTCTCGCGTTGTCATGCTTAGTATCATTACAAACTACAGCTCGATGGCTGTACTTTTGTCATATGCAAAATGTCTGAAATCCAATAATATCACATTGCTTCCCGCGTGAGGAGCGATGACTCCGTCAGGATCATCGCGACTCACGCGTAGTCGTGATATTATTGCTTTCGTGAAACAAGTTAGTATTACTTGCAAAAATTCTTTAAAATAGATTTTACACACTGCATCAGACAAAGTGGTTAACATACAGATTATCGGGTAAGTATATTCGTACGACTGAAATTGATAGTAATTTGTCCATAGGGTAACTACATGACAATTGAACTGTGCTCTTTCTAATGTATTGTACAAGGATAACAAATGTTCATTTCTCGGTAAAAGATAATGAAATTACGATAAAGATACACATACATAGATACATTATACATGGCATAATAAATATAAAAAAAAAGAAATAAATTACTTGACTTCGCAGGAAGTCTGGGTGCTGTGTGCACTCGTGGAAAAAATATGTTACAAAAAATTGACATTCTTGTTTTACAGTGGCATACTACAGGAATATTTTTGTCGTTGTTTCGTCGAAGATTTCTTGCAGTAAATACGTAGCACTTTACTTATTTGTGGCTTTTATGACCTGCAAAAAAAATGTTTCACTACACTTGGGTAGGTATGAGTTGCACTGGGAGTGGTAGAACTTCGGGTATAAATGATAGCACTGCACTTGAGTGGGGAAATTGATTACACTTTCACAGTGGAGGAAAAGTAGGACATCACTTTCACTGTGGAAGTTGGAGTAGTTGTCGGGGTGTGATGTTGCGTTGGAAATACGTCGTGGGTCAGGAACTGGAAGACTGGTTCTGCAACATGTTGAGCCGTATGGTGGCGGTCTCTATTTCACTTGACACTTGTCCGTGCTTCCATTTATGTTTTCGTACATGAAAAATACAGAAAAAAAATCGGTATTAGAATGTGCTTACTTACTAATAACTTAGTCTAAAAGAAAATTGGATTAGGTAAGGATAACAATTGTTTATGTACATAAGGTCTCATTCTCTTAGGAATGCTTAGTTCTCATATTTATCTACTTTTCTGGTTTTACTTGGTTCGACACGTTTTCGTCATTACTCGGCCTGGTCAGTGAATTCGGTAGCAATTGTGAAAATCGAGCTTAAGACTCTTCCGATTAGTGTCTTTATAATATTGCTTTATCATATATTATTTTGAATGAATTTCAAACACATTTGGCATCCGCGCTCGTTGTGCAAAGAAAAATTGATTGTTGAGCGCTCAGCGTACACAGTGTTACGTCCGTTGGTCACAATCACGTGATAATAACTTGACAGTTCCACAACGCTAGCAGCAGTATTCTGCGAGAAGCAGAGCGTTAGGTGTCTACTAGCCGTGGTGTGAGTTTTTACACAGTTCTTCATCGACTGGATTACGGAAGCAGCCAGATGCGGCGACTCCCGCAGCTGTTTCGAAGAATGCGTCCGTGGAAAGGCGTACAGTACCGTTTGTGGTAAGTACAACACTTATTCACTTTCACTGTTCGGCTTTCTACATCGTGGTTTCGTGGTACAAGTACTTATAACATTACTTCACACGCGGTATTTCACGCGTGTCCTTGGAGTTATCACCTTTTCAGTTCACACGTTATTATTAATTCGTGTTAACATTTATTTGGTCGTCATGTTAAGGTTCACACGCACCACTTTTATACGTGTCCATTAATTACTTGTCTATAGTCGGTTCACACGCAGCAGCACATACGTGTCCATTTATTACTGACCGCATTATTACTACAAAGTACAGTTAACATTTAGTATACATATCATGTCTAAAATTATTTACAAAGAAATATTTAGTCTCTGTGATTACAAGGCCTGACGAAAAGCGTGTCTCTTGTTCGTAGTTTGTGCTTCCAAGGCACTTTAGGTTTACACTTTGTTCGAAATCTTGGTATTCTTTTCTTTTTACAATAGTTACTCTTTTCGCAAGTTCAGCTCTTTTATTTTCTCTCTATTACGTCGTTAGTTTGAAGACATAGTCAATGTGGCTTCGTTTACGTGATGAACAGTTCGTGTTCAAACTACCATTAGGGTAATTGGGAAGCTTGGTGTTCCCTGTCGTGCAATTGCACATAACAAATCTTAATTGAATTCGCAATTTGCGAAGAATAAGCATAGCCCGTCGACAACCAATGTGTCACGACTATCCATTCGTATAGCCTGTATGTATCAATCATGCAACCAGCTCGTAAAATTCACTTCTCTACTTGATAAGGTAGGATGGTAAGGATACTGGTTAGAGGAAAACACAAAAGACTTTTATGGAGTGAAGAGTTTTGAAGGCAGAGTGTTAATGACGTATGATATGATGAGCTTCACATAAATTATGATCACCTTAGTTTTTCATAACAAATAGTATAATTAAATCGACACAGTAGTTTCAGTGTCGTCTGATCCAGCTCTCTAAACAATTTTCTATGCATATCTAAAATTACTTAAACCATGCATTAGCAGTGAACTGTGTCTGTTAACTATCTTCTGTTCCATGTATCGTAAAAATTGGTTTTCTAAAAAAAAAAAAATGTCGTATCTCGAGGACCTGAAATAGATATTTCTAGTACTAAATTAGTTTATTTATAAATTATCTTTGTAAGTATTTCAGCTGCACTGTGCCGTAAAATTGTTATGAGCGTATACGGTTTTCTCCGTATTATAATAAAATAATTGAGTTGCGCACTTCTTTCCTGCTACCTGGATCGTTATTGACTTACTTGATTCTTATATGCTAAGCTGCTGCTTTTTGCCTGCTGCGTTTCATAGGTGGTCTCATAAAATTTGTTGTCACACACTCCTTATGCATAACATAACATTTACCTCATTAGAGTAAGCGACCTTGATAATTTTTATTTATTTATTTATTTATTTATTTTTTACCTACGAGCAATCATTCTGGTCTGAATGATCATTTTAATTTATTTCATTCAAGAGGAGAGAGCTTTGCTATACTTAAAACTAGTGGTAGCAGGTGGCACTTAGCACGTCCCTACTAAAATATTTATTTGTCAGCTCTTTCGGCTGTGGCCGTTCATGGCTCAATTAACTTAAAACTAACTTACATCTAAGGCAAATCTTGCTCTCCTACAATAAATGTGTTTTACTTAAGGTGCTCGTATAAATTACTTATCTTGTTGTGGCAGGTCGACAGGGTGTTAGTCCTGTGCACTACTCTTACATACGTTGGTACTTCACACATAGTATGACAACTTATAGTGTGTGTGTATATTTTCTTTTAGCAGCTTAACTTAACAGATATTTTCAATGGTTGACTCGGTATTTCTTCAAGTCTGCGTGATGAAACAATCCTTTTATTCGTCCAGATACAGGGTCAGCTAATAGATAGCAACCTATGTGCGGCTTTCTTAAGATAATATATGGTCCTTCATACAAGTGCTGCCACTTGCGATTCTTATGATGAATCAAAGATGGTTTGAAGTGGGTCTTTACTAGCACTCGTTCATTTATACGATACGATAAGACTTTGCTAATGTGTTTGTCATACGCCTTTTTTCTTAGGTTGGCATGAGTTGTTAAATATATGAGAGCTTATTGGTTCCGCAGCTTCCCCGTGGAGGCTCAAAGAAGCTGCTAATGGTTTTCCGACTGGGGTGGAGCTGAAATGTCAGTTATTTTTATTTGACTAGTATTTTGCGACCTGCCAGGTCGAAAATTCGCGTTCGTATCCCATACGACCTGTGCATCACTTGAATGCGTGTTATTTGACATCGCGTTTGGTGCTTGGCTCGCCTGTGTGTAAAAAATAATCGGATTTCCTTGGCTATTATAACCGGCTGTGTCAGGAAAAGCATCCGACGAATTGTCCTGACTATTGTTCCTGAACTGTTGGTTCGGTTGGTGAGAAAATGTCGCATTTTTCGGCTGGGAAAAATTTATTTGCTGAGAGGGAGTGAAATGACTCGGCTGACTGTACTGTTGTGGTCTGTTATAATTGGTCCATTTCTTTCCCTTGTGACGATTTCCATTATTCGTCTTGTTGTTCTGGTACTGGTAATTACCGTTATGATTTATCGGTGAATTACCGTATTGTTGCTGTGTGTTTTGATAAATCGGATTGTATCTATTCTGGTGCGGATATTTGTTATATTGTTTTCCATTACGGCGGTTAAAACTGTTATGATTGCCGTAAGGCTGAGCGTTTGGTTGTCCCGTGTTATGTTGGTATGACATTCCATTGACGCAATTTGTTATGTGCTGCTGCGGAGCGGGCGGTCCATTATTATAATTATTCCGCGCGCTCGCACGCACATCCTCATAGATCATATCCAAATTGTCAAGAACAGAAAGAAAGGCTTCTAGGTCTTCTTCACTCACATTAACTAGTTTTTCTCTTATTGACACAGGAAGTTTTGACTTTAAGATCATGATTACATCTTTGGTTGAAATGGGCGTGTCCCAATACTGAATTTTACGTAGATGTTTTTCAAAATAACGTCTCAAACCTCCTCCTTTAGTGTTGAAAGGTTCGGCGTTGTAAACCTCCTTTCGGAGTCTTTGTTGTATACCTGAACTCCAGAATTTATTCAAAAAATGCTTTTCAAAATCTGCATAGGTGTGACATTTGTCTATTATTTCTGTACCCCAAATTGATCCTTCACCGTGTACATAGCCTAAGATGAACTGTATCCGCTGCCTGTCGTTCCATGATTCTGGAAAAGCGCGTATGAATGATTTTAGAAATACCATTGGATGTATATTTCGTTTTTCAGGTATAAAAAGCTGAAAAACTCTGTGTTTTAGCACACTCTCGTCTCGCATTAGTTCAACGAGTGTTAGTTGATCGGCATGACTACGTGACGTAGAAGTTTCGCCACGCGTATTATTTACTGTTGGTGAGAATTGTACCTGACACTCGGGATATTGATGATTATCGTGTTCTGGCGGTAGCGAATACTCACTTTGATTGTCACCTGGCAATTCCGTAACTTGTCGTTTTAGTTGATCTATATCATTGCTTAGCTCACGTTTCCATTCCGGAAGATCGTGGCTAAATGCTCGTCTGATTTCACCTAATTCACTGGTTAAAGTGTCACCAGAAGTACCGGGAGCGGTTAAGATTTCTGCTGTAGCAGATTTAACCGTACCCTTTAGTTCAGCGTGTACCTTGCTGACAATGTACTGTTCTTTGGATTGCATCCACTCTTCAGATTCCCTATTAAGTGTATTGCTTATACCGGTGTTGACATCTGCGATCTTTTTGTCAATATTGACATCGGATATTTGCTGAGCAAGGTCTTCGACTCGCTCGCCAACGTGGTTGACACTTTCTGTCAATTGGCTTACTCTCTTTGAAACATCACTGTAATGTTTCAAAGAGTCACTCGCAGTTGATTTACACACATCTATTTGGGCCTGCATATCTATGAACTTGCTACCAATATTGGTCTCGGCGGATTCCACCATCGAAAGAACACTATCAATTTTTGCGTGTACGCTTGCGTTTAGCTCGCTTGCGTAAGCAGTGGTAATGGCTTTAATTTTTTCCTCCATGGTGTCATTCGATTTTTTGATTTGTGCTTGGATGTCGGTAATAACAGAATTTATATTGTTCATTCGCACTTGAGTGTCCTCTACCCTTGATTCTAAACTGTTGAACCTGCTGTCACTTTGATTTGCTAACTGACTGATTTGCGTTCCAAGATTGTCACTTTGGTTTGTTAACTGACTGATTTGCGTTCCAAGATTGTCACTTTGGTTTGTTAACTGACTGATTTGCGTTCCAAGATTATCACTTTGGTTTGTTAACTGACTGATTTGCGTTCCAAGATTATCACTTTGGTTTGTTAACTGACTGATTTGCGTTCCAAGATTGTCACTTTGGTTTGTTAACTGTGCCATTCGAGTGTCAAGATTACCCATGTTTGCTTCAAAACTGGTTTTCATATCAGCAAACAATTTTAGTATATCTGACAGCGAGCATTCACGTGACTGCGACGCGGTCTGTGGCGCCGACAGCTCACGTGTCGCTTCGTCCTGTGTTGTTCCCTCACTACGAGATTCAGGTTTGTTTACACCCGCGCGCGGTCTAAGTAGCCTTGGTTGCTCATCAGCCATCGTAAATTTAAAGTAGTTACACTGCACGAGTTAGAAAAGATAATTTTTTCAAAATTATGATTTTCACTTGTCAGGCGCGCCAAGGATTTCGCGTCCTGATTTCTCAGATATTGCTTGCGCGTTGTAAACAATTGAAACTCTGACACACGAAAATGCCAATATGGCAACGAGAGAGATAAAATAAATGAAAAACACTTATAGAGCACTGAAACTGGCGGCCATTGTGATTTACTAAAATGCACAACACTGGAATTCTTGCTAACTATTTCTAACTATTGTAAGCGAAATGATGTGATAGAGGCGGATCTAATAGCAAAAGGAAACAGAAATTTGGAAATTAAATTGCTTGACGAAAAGGAAAAAAGCGTAGAGAGTGAATGTCACGAGCCGACTGAATGCTCGGTACGCAAAGCTTCAAACGTAATGAAACATCGTACTCACATTAGTTGTCTTGCACGCTGCTATTTATTGCTGTTGTGGATTCTTACTGCGATTTTCTGCATATACGTCCTTTATTTATCACTGGTTTTGGCTTCCAATTTTCTCCAGATGGTAGCATGAAAATAAAAAGAACAAATTAGTTTTTTAGTTGTGTCCCTGTTCGGGCGCCACATCTAGCGTTAAAAGGTTTTTTGGGCTTTTAACATTTAACCAAATATAACATTGATGTTGATAATTCATGGCAATGTTTGCCGACAAGATAAAGAATGCAACCTTTTAACACTAGATTGCGTACTCACGGCAGTTCTCCTTGGCCGTTTCTTGGTACGACTTGGAAAAAGAGAAAAATTAATGAATGATCGATGATGCGTCGGTTCTCGATTGTGTTTAGGAGACGTACGGATTGATTGCGTGAAAATAGTTTCTCAAATGACCTCTTAACCCGGATTGCTTTCACGCAATCAGACTCTTCAATGAAGTTACCTAAGGGACCTATTTGAATAATAAAAAAAATTGGAAATGAATGCAAAACAGTGAAATTTTGTAAAAAAAGTTGTCAGATCGTAAATTGAGCACGTTAATGGTCTCCCAAATACAATCGACACACCGCGATAAAGAGCGAACCTGTAACAAAGTTCATTTAAACATAAACATTATTTGTGGTTAATTTAAAGAAAAGAATAAGCATAGATTTTCTGTACAGTGGAGGAAAAGTATATTCTCAAAGAAGAAAGGCGTTAAACTATAAACATTACCAAATTTACAATGAATACAAAACTTACATTTTTATGTTTTTCTCATACATGGAGCAGTCCAACAATCGCTGCTTCTGTATGTGTGATATTTTGCAAAAATTAAATGTCCTGGCGTGCGCGTAAGTATTTTTTATCGTCACAAAGTTTACAAAAGCGTTTTTGTTTTCTTGGTGATAACGTGGTTTTTCACACCAAAAGAAATATAACTTGTAGCGGTGCTACACAACACGTCTTAACAAGTCGGCAACCAAACATCAAAGGTAATGAAGTACATGTTAACATGTCGGCGACCAGAAGTACAACTAACTATAAAGACTCTAGAATTTTCCTAACCAATGATAAATTGTTCTTTCTTCTGTTTCGCAGCTTCTTGCTATCAAGCGCTGCGGCAATGATTTTAAATATCTGCGCCCAGCGAGTCATAGTATTTAAAAGTACCTTTTAAACGCTGGCCGCGCGTCTTGGTATAGGCGCACGTTATAAACAGATTTCGTTTCTTTACTCTCGCGTTGTCATGCTTAGTATCATTACAAACTACAGCTCGATGGCTGTACTTTTGTCATATGCAAAATGTCTGAAATCCAATAATATCACATACTCCTTTCCCAACCACTGCTTCCCTTTCATGCCCCTCGACTCTTATAACTGCCATCTGGTTTCTGTACAAACTGTAAATAGCCTTTCGCTCCCTGTATTTTACCCCTGACACCTTCAGAATTTGAAAGAGAGTATTCCAGTTAACATTGTCAAAAGCTTTCTCTAAGTCTACAAATGCTAGGAACGTAGGTTTGCCTTTTCTTAATCTTTCTTCCAAGATAAGTCGTAAGGTCAGTATTGCCTCACGTGTTCCAACATTTCTACGGAATCCAAACTGATCTTCCCCGAGGTCGGCTTCTACCAGTTTTTCCATTCGTCTGTAAAGAATTCGCGTTAGTATTTTGCAGCTGTGACTTATTAAACTGATAGTTCGGTAATTTTCACATCTGTCAACACCTGCTTTCTTTGGGATTGGAATTATTATATTCTTCTTGAAGTCTGAGGGTATTTCGCCTGTCTCATACATCGTGCTCACCAGATGGTAGAGTTTTGTCATGACTGGCTCTCCCGAGGCCATCAGTAGTTCAAATGGAATGTTGTCTACTCCCGGGGCCTTGTTTCGACTCAGGTCTTTCAGTGCTCTGTCAAACTCTTCACGCAGTATCTTATCTCCCATTTCGTCTTCATCTACATCCTCTTCCATTTCCATAATATTGTCCTCAAGTACATCGCCCTTGTATAAACCCTCTATATACTCCTTCCACCTTTCTGCCTTCCCTTCTTTGCTTAGAGCTGGGTTGCCATCTGAGCTCTTGATATTCATACAAGTGGTTCTCTTCTCTCTAAAGGTCTCTTTAATTTTCCTGTAGGCAGTATCTATCTTACCCCTAGTGAGACAAGCCTCTACATCCTTACATTTGTCCTCTAGCCATCCCTGCTTAGCCATTTTGCACTTCCTGTCGATATCATTTTTGAGACGTCTGTATTCCTTTTTGCCTGCTTCATTTACTGCATTTTTGTATTTTCTCCTTTCATCAATTAAATTCAATATTTCTTCTGTTACCCAAGGATTTCTATTAGCCCTCATCTTTTTACCTACTTGATCCTCTGCTGCCTTCACTACTTCATCCCTCAGAGCTACCCATTCTTCTTCTACTGTATTTCTTTCCCCCATTCCTGTCAATTGTTCCCTTATGCTCTCCCTGAAACTCTCTACAACCTCTGGTTCTTTCAGTTTATCCAGGTCCCATCTCCTTAAATTCCCACCTTTTTGCAGTTTCTTCAGTTTCAATCTGCAGTTCATAACCAATAGATTGTGGTCAGAATCAACATCTGCCCCAGGAAATGTCTTACAATTTAAAACCTGGTTCCTAAACTCTGTCTTACCATTATATAATCTATCTGATACCTACTAGTATCTCCAGGATTCTTCCAGGTATACAACCTTCTTTTATGATTCTTGAACCAAGTGTTGGCTATGATTAAGTTATGCTCTGTGCAAAATTCTACAAGGCGGCTTCCTCTTTCATTCCTTCCCCCAATCCATATTCACCTACTATGTTTCCTTCTCTCCCTTTTCCTACTGACGAATTCCAGTCACCCATGACTATTAAATTTTCGTCTCCTTTCACTACCTGAATAATTTATTTTATCTCGTCATACATTTCATCTATTTCTTCATCATCTGCAGAGGTAGTTGGCATATAAACTTGTACTACTGTAGTAGGCATGGGCTTTGTGTCTATCTTGGCCACAATAATGCGTTCACTATGCTGCTTGTAGTAGCTAACCCGCACTCCTATTTTTTTATTCATTATTAAACCTACTCCTGCATTACCCCTATTTGATTTTGTATTTATAACCCTGTAATCACCTGACCAAAAGTCTTGTTCCTCCTGCCACCGAACTTCACTAATTCCCATTATATCTAACTTTAACCTATCCATTTCCCTTTTTAAATTTTCTAACCTACCTGCCCGATTAAGGGATCTGACATTCCACGCTCCGATCCGTAGAACGCCAGCTTTCTTTCTCCTGATAACGACATCCTCCTGAGTAGTCCCCGCCCGGAGATCCGAATGGGGGACTATTTTACCTCCGGAATATTTTACCCAAGAGGACGCCATCATCATTTAATCATACAGTAGAGCTGCATGTCCTCGGGAAAAATTACGGCTGTAGTTTCCCCTTGCTTTCAGCCGTTCACAGTACCAGCACAGCAAGGCCGTTTTGGTTAATGTTACAAGGCCAGATCAGTCAATCATCCAGACTGTTGCCCCTGCAACTACTGAAAAGGCTGCTGCCCCTCTTCAGGAACCACATGTTTGTCTGGCCTCTCAACAGATACCCCTCCGTTGTGGTTGCACCTACGGTACGGCCATCTGTATCGCTGAGGCACGCAAGCCTCCCCACCAGCGGCAAGGTCCATGGTTCGTGGGGGGGAAGAATATTTATAAACATAAAAAAAGTAAATTAATTGATCGTTTTATAGATCCTGTTGACAATATTAATAACAGTGATAAAAGTAATGGATTGAATAAAAAGTCCTTAAAAGGACTTTATCAAATCTGTAAATCGAAAAAAATAAAAATTTATACTACATTTAGAAAAAGTCAATTAACTGACTTTTTCCAAGGAATTGAAGTTAAAATTAATAATGATAATGATTTGAGTAAGAAATATTTGAAAGAACTTCATAAAACCAGTAACACAAAAAATTTAAAAATTATTCTAACTGTAAGAAGCTACAATTAATTGATCTTATCTTTAGGTGTGAGGGTAAATTCGTTAATAATGATGACAAGTATTCTTTTCAAAAACTTTTTTGGAACTGCTTATCAGTATTCAATTTTATACATGATGAAGTTTTTTCAAATAAACTAAATAAGAATTTATAGAATAGTTTCAGCTGTCACCTCAAGATTAATAACTAATGGAATTAATAATATTGATAATGATGTGGAACCACCAAAATTTTTAATTAAATTGAAGAAGAATTGTCACCAAATTAAAGAATATTTCAATTCAAAGAAGAGCAATTGAAGTTACATGAAATATTACTGCAATTTTAAAAGACTAGTTTAAATACAAGAATTTAATTTTAAAGCAGCTCATCAAGTTGTATTAAGAACAACAGATTTAGAAGATTATTATGAAAAATCAACAAATAAACTATTAACAGAAATGAAATAAATGCAAAGGAATATCAGTGGTGGGTCTTTATTTTATATAGATAATTTAGAATTAAATGTAAATAGAGACAATCCAATTTTTGCTTCTTCTGATAGTGATTTACCAAAAGTAATTAAAGATAAAACAGCAGTAATTAATATAAAAATTATCAAAAATGTTTTCTTTGGGCAATAAAATCAGCATTGTATCCAGCAAATGTTCAATTAGAAAGAGTCAATAATTATAAAACTGTTGAACTAGAATTAGATGAAATTTTTGAAAAACACAAAATTAATCTTTCAGTTTAATCAACAGATCTTCCAGAATTTGAAAAGAAATGAAATATTTTAATTAATATATTTGATGGCCAAATACCTGGCAGAATCACTAAGCACTTATGTGGGTAAATGCCCTCATCACATTCATAATTCTGTGCATTTCTTAAAATGTCCTGACTACTTCAAGCTGAAAGACTCAGATATCCTGGTGCCTCTTCAAGAGTCAGTTGAGGTTGTTGCACAGAAATTTGGCGAGAAGACGACTGACCTTTTCAGGCACATTCTGATCTCCACGTATTTTCCCTTTAAAACAGAATACTATGAACTAACAGAAGGAGTCGCAATTGGGAGTCCAATCTAACCTGTATTCGCAAAATTCTACATGGATTACTTTGAGGAGGAAGTTTTGGTGTCATCCAAATGGAAACCCAGCTGTTTTTTTGTGATGTGGATGACACGTTCATGATCTGGCCCCATTGAATGGACAAGCTCCTAGACTTCCTTACACACCTGAACTCCATACATTAGATCAGCACATTCACTATGGAGACCGAAGCAGAAGGAAGGTTACTATTCCTGGACGTCATGGTCAAAAGAAGAGCACATGGCACTCTGGGCCACAGGGTATACAGGAAGAAAACGTACACTGACCTGTAATTGCATGCAGATAGCTCCACCCTTTGCAGAGGAATGGGGTGCTAAAAACACTGTTGCACAGGGCATGCACCATCTCTGGTGTAGAGCGTATGCCCAATGAGCTGGAAGACTTCAAAACTGTATTCTGGAGAAACAGGTGCTCGGAATGGCAGATCAGACGTTCTCTTCACCTTTACAGTACAGCATGAGGGGTGGAAGAAGAGACAGCCACTGCCTATATACCATATACTGAAGCACTATTGGGGACAGTAGGATGAATATTGTAGAAACACTGAGTAGGAACTGTCTTTTGCCCACCCAAAAAACACGACCATTATTGGGAAGTGTCAAAGACGATCTTGGTTTGCGGAAGGCCGACATATAGAAGATTCCATGTCAGTGTGGGGAGACTTATATTGGACAGAGTGCGCACCATCGAAAACCATTGCCAAGAACATCAGAGGCACACTCAACTTAGGTACCCCAACGAGTCAGCGGTTGCCGGGCACTGTTTGTCCGAAAAACACGATATGGACTACCAACGTACCACGATCTTGGCACAGACATCTAAATAGTGAGACAGCGACATTAGAGAGGCTATCGAAATTCGTATCAGGGACAGGCTCATCAACCGAGATTGTAGCTGTAACCTCAGCAAGTCATGGGAACCAGCATTAAGTCTAA